>NW_026558505.1:300000-529316 GCF_026930045.1 Uloborus diversus | reverse complement strand
CCGACAGCTATACCTCCCTTGACTTGCACAGCAGGGGGAGCGTCCGGTCTGTCCCTTTGCAAAATGTGACAGGTCACATGATCCACACTTTCATCGGTCACCGTTCGTTCTATTGGTTGTTGAAGTGTCAATCATTTCACTGATTTACACTGGTTTCGTTTAAAGAAAAGGCCCATTTTCAAGCGAGATCGTTTTTCTTCCCCGCTGAAGAGCAGCCTTAAAACTTCACTTTCGCAGCAGATACAGAAAATGATTACTTCATATGACCAGCTGAATCGCCAATTACAGTCGATCCTCCATATATCGAACTTCCACATACCAAAATTTTCCATGTATCGAAATCACAGCAATTTTCTGTGTTTATTACGTCAAAAAATTGTTTCTATATATCGAAAAAATCTCTATATATCAAGAATTTTTTCGAGACATTTGTAGATTTTTTTTTCTCCCTTCAGACTGTTTGTCTAATGAAAATTAGGGGAGAAAAGTATGTTCACTAAAGGTTGTTACGAAACTCATAAAGAATCTGAGGTTGAGGGGTGTGTAGATAGGTCGTTGTTCCGTTCTGGAGTTCTTTAACTTCCCTCAAATTTATTTCAAATCTAAGTTGAAACCAGTAACACTGTGAAATCAGTAAAGTAAGACAAAACAAACGTTAGTAGAAGCGCAAATTTGCAAATTACTGCAGACACGTGTTTCGGCGTTATAGGGAACGCCTTTTTCAATGCAAAAAATAATGAACTTATGGATGAAAAGACATCCGACAAAAGCCAAGAGCAGATAAGCATACAGCTTAAAAGGTAAAAACAGCGGATTAGCCAAAACACCAATGACAAAGTTATAAACCGATCAGGAACCAATAGGAATGCAAGCAAAGGCCAAGAGCTTTCTCTTAGGTACGAACCCAGAAAGAAAGAATTCAATTGGACAAAGATTAAGCCGCAGCTTAAACAAAAAGAAAAGAAATTGTCAGTAACCGTGAACTGCAGGAAAGGAAAAGCTGAATGGAAAACCACGAAATCAAATAAACAGAAACAAAAATATTCGAAAAAAGGAAAAATAAAGATAAATAGAAGAAAATTGGGGGGGTGGGGGGAGTGTCAATGAAGACAAAAAGGTAAAAATAAACAAAGGAAGATAGATAAAACTGAAGGGGAAAAAAGGGGGGGATGGGGAAAGGACAGTATTTAAGATATGGGAGCCTAATGTTGGAAAAATATGGAACTGCACTAAGATCGTTAACTAAGTTAGAACAGAACTGTTCCTCAAAATATGAAAGGATTCCTAAAAGTCAAGATCTGATGAATTGGGGCATTTTTGGATAATCTGATAAGAGTTAAAATCAAAAGAGTGATTCGAATCCTAACAATGTTGAGCAATACTAGACTTATTTAATTGATGTTTTTTCACATAATTTTGATGCTCTTTCAAGCTTTGAAGTTGTCAGTTATCATATGTAATTTTACTATATTACTCTATACTCCATGTATTTTACTGTTGTTATATATTATAACGTTAGTATGCATTTTAACTGTTTCTAAATATGTGTATTGGTAAATACAATTTGTGAATGTGTGTGTGCTAGAACGTGAAATAAGTTTAATTTGTTGTAAGTTTAAGAGAAACAACTGATTATTTGAACGATATTGTTCATTAATCTTGAAATAAACATTTACTTACATAAAAAAAATCGCAAGTTAACCTTTAACAAGTTACTTGTCTTGAAACATTTCTTAAAATGATCATCATTAGTAATCGTCAGGTTAATATCGGAGCAACTTGCCCCAAGGTGAGACAAGTTGTTTCATTTTGGTTTTACGTACTAAAAAATTAATTATGAAAAATCTTAAGTAATGCAACTCAAAAAACAATAAACATCAAAGGGGCATATCCATACTCTAGTTTACTTTCGGAATAATAATTCTGGAACTAAGTTTACACAACAAGTTTTGACCTTGTTTGAGAAACGGAACTTAAGCCCCGCTCTCCCTTAATAGTAAAATTTAATTCAAACAGAATTAAAAGAAGTAGGCATTTTCAAGCACATTAAACTACAGAAAATAAGACTTGCATTTGCGAATGCCCAAAAAAGAAATATTATTTTGTTTTCCATGAGATTTGTGCAATAAGAAGTTTAAAATTAATTTAATACCATCTTCAGTGAATATTTTATTGGTAATTGGCAAATACAATTTGTTCCTCTAGAAGACTAAGTTGGGCATATTCTCAAATCGCAACCCGAAGAATTTTAGATTAAAGAATGAGCGACGTTAAAGTATACTTTTCACACTACCTTTATTTCTCATAATTGATATAAGATATACAGGGTGCTCCGTTTTAACCTGCAAGACCTCTGTTTTTGCAACTTTTAGTCCTAGATGCGTACTTCCAACTGCAAAAATTTTCAAAACCAGATATATGGTTAAGCTGTTGCGAGTTTGAAGTAAAAATAAAAATGAGTCAAAAATACAAAATTTAACTTTTTGTACAGGCCCTAGGTCCCTTAACTTATGTTCAGTGAAATAATCTCCATTAAGTAGTTTGACATTACTACGACCAATATTCACCGAGATATGAAACGCAACGTATTGTGATTTATACCACTTTACACTCGCCGTCATTAACACCTTTTGAGGGAAAATATAGCATTTAACAAGGATTTAAAATTATATCTGTGCATAGAGTGCTTTTTTGAAATTGATTGCGGTTTTGCAGTGTGTTTTTGCGTATCATGGCGTAATGTTTGCCTTTATTTTTGAAAAGCAATGGAAAATATAAATACTTTGTTGTTTTTACTTCAACAACCTGTCATTCTTATGAAACGGCGATAAGTTCCAATCTCATCTTCTAATTGGTCCCTTAAAATTTTGAATTCAAATAACTCTTTGAGTTTTGGTCGCTCAAATGTCAAATTTTATGTGTTTGAAATATCTTTCAATGGAGATTATTTCCCGAAATGTAAGTTAGGGTACCTGGCCAGTATAAAAAGTTAAATTTTGTATTTTTTGACTCGCTCCTTTTTTTTTTTTTTTTTTTGCTTCAAACTTTCAATATCTTAACTCTGCAACCGATTTTGAACATTTTTGCAAATTAAAGTATGCATCCAGGATTAACGGTTTCGAAAATAGAGGTCTTGCAGGTTAAAATGGAACACCCTGTATAAGTTCGACCTCATTTGGCATCATATTTCTCTTAAACTTTTTAAATTACTTGTTTGGCAATGCTGCTTTGTAGTTTAGCGTCCCTTTTGTATGAAGAAGAAGCAAGATGCTGCTGAGATTTTTCTGTATGATTCAATAGATTTGCATATATTCATGACAAGATCCATGGCTCCGTCAATTATTTTCTTCATGTTGATTTTACAAAATCCAAACTCGAGGTCAAGCTTTAGCTTATTAGAGTCATACTATACTCTTCAAAGATTATGGTTTTTAAGTGTGAACCCTCACTATTCGTATTATGGGCCACTTATAAGTCATTTCCTTGCATTTGTCAAGTTATAAAAAAAGCCTAGTCGCCCCTTTTATCGGCTCTTTGTTCTTTTGAAGATAGAGGATTCAGGTGAACTACTAGATAAATTCTCTCTTTCCAAAAAGTTCCGAGAGCCACAGCTTCATCTTTTGAACAATAAAGTGGTGCCTTATAGCTTGTAACCCCGTAAGGTTACAAGCTGTTATATACTCGGAATACACTGCTCGACTAAGGAACAATTACCTTTTTTGGAATAGTTAAGAATAGAAAATGATTAAAAAACTGAACTAAGTACATAGTTAGTAGGGAGGACGTGCTTTCATTATAAGTACAAAATAAAACAGATAAGATTGCATCAGTGAAGTAAAAACTAAAAATAAAATCCTACTTTGATGGTTTTTAAACAAACACAACAAATTGATCTAGATGAGAATAATGGAGACATGAGTCCTTAGTATGATGTGTGATTACCACGGACACTAATGCACATTTTGCATATGTTTCCCATACTCCACACTAAACTACCGAGGAGTGGTTGGGGATATTTTCTCACTTCTCTCTCGAGGCGGATTTGAGTATTTGTACTGTTCTGTGAGGGGCTGTTCTTTGCGCAACACGTCTGCCAAGAGCATCCCAGGCATGTTCAGTTGGATTTAAATCGGGAGAGTAAGCAGGCGACATGATACGGAGAATGTTTTCACTTGGCAGTGTGTCTGATACTTCAATGCTCCTGTTTGGCAGTGCATTGTCGTAAACAAAGGGAAAGCGTGGATCTACAACCCCTCTGAAAAGACAAACATGATCCAGTATAACTTTTCTGAAATACATTTGCGATGTAACGCATCCTTGTTCAAAAATGTGAAGCGGTGTTCTGCCTATTGTGCTTTATGCCTGCCCAGACCATCATGCCTGGGCCGTACCGATACCGTTCAGAAAAAAATTTTCGTGCATAACGTGTTCCACGCTCTCTCCACAGTAGTTACTGACCAGAATCACTTGTCACACTGAAACGAGATTCGTCAGAGAACATCACTCTAGACCAATTTTGACGATCCCACCAACATGTTCCTTACACCAGCCGTAATCTCTCTTGACGATGGCGTGGTTGAACTTGGATGCGTGCATGTAAACCGACATTACTTACTCGCCGTGAGATGGTTCTTGCAGAAACATGCGTACCGGTAGCGGTTGCAAGATTTGAAGCTTTCTGTCAAGGAGTGAAATTTCTATTCCTTTTCCCTATTAGGGCTACATAGCAATCTTCTGAAGGTGTGGTGCTCCTACCAAGACCCCCGGCATGCTTTTGTAAAGCATTTCTACCTTCAGCGGCCTTCTTTAATCGCGAGATGACACTTCTTGATACACCCATTGCAGCAGCTACAGTGGTGACACTTAGACCTGCTTCCAGTCGTCTAACCACTCGTCCACGATCGTAGGTATGAAATTATATCTTGCTGACATTTTGCTCTTAAATATTTCAAAAACCAAGGAGAATTTCAGAGAAAAAACTTTTTCAACATCCAGCGCTATTTTTGTTAAACACAAAACAGCGTGAATTTTGGCATTAACCTTGAGCTTGTATGCACTGTCTTTTATACATATAACGAGTCTTGATCTACCACGCCATCTGAGATTGAATTTATTTCCATTGGCCAGCTGTCTGAGGTAGAAGTTTGCATAAATCACTTGTTCTTTAGCAATTGTCAAGCAGTGTACTTACAGGGTGGCGACAGATCAGGGAAAAATCAGGGAACTTTATTAATCAGGGAAAAGTCAGGGAAATATCAGGGAATTTTGAAAAAATAACAAAAAATCAGGGAAAATTGATTTTATCAAGGACAAAATGTTTGTTTTTGTTTTACAAAATTAAGTTCTCTAATTCCCTATGCATTTCCCACCAATTATCTGTTTTAAAAAAAAAAGTAAAATTAATGAGGTGCAATTATACACTGCCGCATATTTGCGCACCTTTTTTCCTCAACGTCAAAATATTGAATCTTACTTATTAATCACAGGATGAACTTCCTAAGATCGCTTCTGTGTCTGTTAGGTTGTTTATTTTACCTAGCTAGAAATTTCCTTTCACGCTTTCAATTCTACGTAAAATAAACAACCCTACATGAAAAGAGGAAGCCTTCATTAATGCCTTAGCTCCTTTGCCTTTATTCCATTGTCTCGAAGTAATTAGCATACTGTAATCGCAATTTCAAGAAGAAATCTTTGGTTTTTGAATTAATACTACAAAAGCTTAAAAGTTATTGCTTCGTGTTGCTAAAATTGAACTTTCAATCAAAAAAACTTTTTTTTTTGCCGTTATACTATTTTGCAGTCACCACAGATCATAAAGGTTTTCTTTTCTTCAGTCTTAAATGATACTTTTATTTTATAACCAAGTTGTATTCTTCTTTTATATACTTTGAAATTACCTAATTGCTTTTTTTTTCTTTTTTTTCCTTTCATTTCAAAGTTGTTTGTTACAAAAGCAATCTAAGATTTTTTTCGTTACATACTGAAATCATTTGAAATAGAGTTAACTTGTGTACTTAAGTAAATATTTTTTTTTGTTAAAATGCTGTATTCATTCATTAAAACCTATGTTCTTGATTAGAGAAAAGCTCCCTATGAATGGATGTCAAATGGTTTCATCTTTTTTGCATAAATATGTCAGTTAGTTACATAAGAATAATTACATTACTTCTATTCTTCTTAAAATTCTTATGCTAAATGGGTTCTGGAAGGAAAGTTTTTTTTTAAATTTTAATTATCTATATTCTTTCCATATAGAAAAATTTAATATACTATTTTGTAGGTTTCCCCCCCCCCCAAAAAAAAAATTTGACTTGATATGTTTTTTTTAACAATTTTATTAAAAAAGTAGCATTTTTTAAAAATATATCTTTAATTCAACAACGAAAAAAGCTTTTTTCGGATGTCTTTTCATCCATAAGCTCATTATTTTTTGCAATGAAAAAGTCGTTCCCTGTAACGCCGAAACACGTGTCTGCTGCAATTTGCAAGTTTGTGCTTCTGCTTACGTTGTTTTGTCTTTCGTTACTGTTCAGCACAAAGGTATTTATTTATCTTATTTTCATGAAGGTTTCTTTAAATGTTTTACAGCTTGCGGGCTATTTTAATCTAGCTTTTCACTTTTTATTTAATTACTTTTTTTCTTAAATTGTGGATTATTTTACGTTTTATAAGTTAATTTTAATTTTTTGGTGATTTATCTTTCTCTTTTTTCTTGTCTTGTCTTGTTTAATACCTGGTTTTGTTTAAAAGTTCATTAAAAAAACGAAACGTTAAATGTCAGGCACGCCTACACACATTTGCAAACACGCCAACACACGTCTACACAAACACATCTTCACACATACAAACACCTACACAAATGCGCACACATGCCTGCATACATGCACGCCTGGTCGTCACACACTCACAAACACCATCACAAATGCGCAAACACATCTGCATACACGCACGCCTGCTCACCACACATCTTCACACACTCGCACACACGCCTGCACACATACACGCCAGCACACACACACGCCAGCACACACACTACAAACACACATGCCTAAACACGTCTATACACATACATATATGACTGCACACATACACACACGCCTACACGCACACACACGCCTAGTTAGTTACTATTGTCAGCGGAGAAATTTAAGCAGTCTTTAAGAAGCGGGTGTTCATCCATATGTCTTTTTAAAATTAGTTATGTTACTCCTGATCCAGATACTTGGCCTTACTGCAGAACTCGCAACCAAATCTAGATGCGTTTACCAGGACGTTGTTGAGATATCCAGCTGCTTACAAAGTACCGATTTTTCTATTGATGTTTAGTGTAGCTCATGTAACTTGATGCTTGTTGTTGGAAGACCTCAATTATATTTGAGTTGAAAGACGGAAAAATACTAAATTTAATTGATTTTATTGATCTAATGTCGGTTTATCTTGCAGACCCTTTTCGAGTTTTTAAGCCGCGTCGCAGAGCGCTAAAAAATAGTCTGCCACCGTGGTAAGGAAGACGACTACTATTAAAAAATTGTACTAGGTGTATAATGCATGCTTAAAATAGTATTCAAAGTTTTCTTTTGTTTTTCGTTGTATTAATGGTTTGTTTTCTTCTTTAGTGACTGATGATGATGAAAGAGTCTCACCCTGAAAACGTTTTTCGGCTGCACTGTAACCAGTTGCATGTAACATCCCTGCCTCTGGTCCGTCGAAAGATTGACATTCAACTATGAAGACCAGCAGTGATCGCTTAGTCGTGGTTTGAAACATATTGTGCCGGGGCACACCCGCCATTTCTTTTATTTTTGTGATGGAAAGAAAACATCCAAAGAGCCCCACAAAACTTGTATCCATGTTCTGCAAAGGCCCTTCAGACTGATTATGAAATATTCACTGATGTCTTTTCAAGCGTCTTCCTGTTAGCTTAGAGTAAACGCTGAGCGCAAAAGCTACTGTGTATGAAAAGGAACTGCTGTTTTAAAATAAGTTCAAGAATTTGGTGTCAAGAAATCAAAAATTGTAATGCTTAAAATAGTGACCAAGGTCCAAGGAATTTATTGTATTATTGTTTTCTGCTTAAATATGTGCTAAATATGTATTTTCTTTTGAAATAAAATCTAGAGGAACCCAAGCACTGGGGCGAGGGAAAGGACGATTGCTTTCCCTCATCCCCTGATGAGTAAAAGGTAAGTGACGCACAAGTCTTTTTTGTTATCTTGAAGACTGTCGAGATAAATTGTAATCCCCGTTTGTAAGACATAGATCGAGGCAGTATTTTTTCTGCGGAAGAATGTTTGCTATAAAACAGAAATGATAATTTTGAATGAATCCTTTTCCAAAATTTCTCAACAAATTAATATTAATAACTGCATAATATTCGTCTATTCTTTAAAAAAAAAAAAAAGAAAGTTTTGTGTCTATACTAATTCGCATTTTTCTACGTCAGTAGTATCAAATGCGTCTGATACTCATTTGAGCCGTTACACAATTAATGTTTTTTGCTTATAAATAATTAAGATTTAATTCTAGTTTGTATCATAAGAGCCTGAATTATATTTCATTTACCAGCAAAAAAGCTTATTTTTTTCGTCGAGACAAAGGAAATTGTTGAGGTTTAAGTAACGCAATCCCCCTGATTTAAAGGCAAAACAGGAATATCACTCAGGGAAGCTTACCAGGAAACATCACGATCAAGGAAATTCAAAAGATTTCCAAATTGGTGGCATTCGAAAGAGCATTGGAAAACATGCTTATGGCACTGAAACTACGTGCCCTCGTGACCACGTTATCGAAATATGATGTCTTAAAAATTGCCGAAATTTTTAGTAAAGTCGCCAAATTTAGCGAGTTTTGTTCAGAAATGGAAGGTACGGCGCGAATTCAACATCTGCATCTGACAAGACATTTCACTTCCATATTTGGTCACCACCAAAGCGCGTGAGAAATATCGCATTAATTCTTTACTCGGGGTGACTACCATGGCGCGGGGTGTCGTGGCACAGACTGCGCATTGAAATTTTTAGGGGCTTGTGTTCCGGGATATTAACGTGCAACTGTATAGGGGAAAACGCCAGAGCCCGAAATATTTGTTTTATTTTATTGTAAAAACAATGGAATTTTTTCATTATTCTTAAGACTGTCTGTTAAAAAAGTGATGTTTAAAACTTTTATGCTTCTGCGGGTGAAATATTTCCATTGAAAGAGTTTATTCGATGATGAAACTGTTTTAAAAAAAATATGATAACCGTAGAGAAACGGTAAACACACTTTAAAGTCTTTTTTTTTTTTTTTTTTGGAAAAGTCGTAAATCTGAAGTCTTCAACAGTATCTAAATACGAAGAAAACGACATTTTTAAAGATTTCAAACCATGTTCTCAAATTTAAAAAAAAAACGATTTCTGCCAGTTATTTCCAGTGTGTTTTTCGTTATGTGTATCGTTTTCAAGTTATGTGTAAACCCTCTAACAAGTCAAATAAAAAAAAAACTGTATTAATTTTTATTTTGCTCGTATTTGAATTCCCTTTTAACGTGAAACATAATTGGTAAAAGTGACTTCAGTATTTTTAAAAATGACTAAATAACATGCAATATGATGTGCATTTACGTTATAGCGACTTTCAATTGCAGTGACAGACTTTTTCGAACTACAGGGGTTGTTGTAATGAACGTCGACTATAAAATTTTTGATAAGAATCTGTTATAAAGTAATTTCTGGCATCGTTAGTTTTGCTGTGCAAATTTTTGACTGTTACTATCCGTCGTTTTCTTTTTTTTAATTATTATTTTTTTCGATTTTAAATTAAAAATTAAACATTTTCGTTAGCAGTGGTCAGACAATAAAACTTCATGAATGATAATAATTTTGAAAAAATAAATAAGAGCTGGCATACTACAATCCATGATCATGTTCTTTCAACATCAAAAACTATCCATTTTATTTTCAATATGTAAGCTTTAATAAGCATGTTTTTTTTTTACTTATTCATATTAATTCTCGTACATAATTATTAATTACTTACAACACATTTCATTACAAGAGTACAAACTTAAATTAGTTAAGTAAAACACACTTGAAACGCACTTAAATTCTGAAATGCATTATTATCACGATTACAAAGTTAAATTAGTTACATTTTAATTTTACCCACACAAGTAAAGTGTTAATTCGAAACATCGTTTACGCGCTTTGCAGATGACCAGGAATGGAAATGAGAGTCTTGCTAGACGCAGGCGATGAAATCACGTGGTATTTTCCATTTCTTGCCAAGTCTTTAAATTTGGCGAATTTTCGTAAGATTTCGACAGACTTTGACCCCCCATATCTCAAAAACAAAAGGACGAGGGCACACAATATTTGGGTCAAATTTTTTTCTAAAGATACTCTTTCGAATGCGACCATTTTTAACTTTTTTCATGATTAATGAAGTCGTGATGTTTCCTGGTTAGAAGAAGAGTGCTATAATACAAGATTTATTTTTTTTTTTCTTTCGCTTCTAGGCCTTTAAAGTACTTTATCTTCTTTGGAAAATAATGACAGAATTTTTTTGTCCTAATATTAACCACTGGAGAGCAGAGCAAACTTACTTTCCTTAAAGCAAATTGCTTGAAGAGTTTAACTTCAAACGCTTTTTAAGTATAAAATTTCATGTCTTCGTATTGTTGAATACAGACTCAAATTCCAACTATTGGATTAGTTTATTTATACTTTGTCAGAATTGCATTAATCAATGTAGGGCGCTAGAATCCAATAAGATCACCTTATCTTCATAAAGAGACACTTATATCACAAAAACTACAAGAAAACTACAGAGCCAAAGTATCTATGCAATACAGCACCTTTTTCAAACCCCGACTAAATTCAATTTAACTTTACAGTGTTCTGACGATTTATCGTGCATCACAATTATCATTAACTGGGAATTCTCTTCACTTCAGTTCCTAACAGTACGGCGGCACACTTCTTCGTAATTAGCGATGTAATAATGTTGAAGAGTAATCGTAAAAGTAGTTGTGCAGAAGTTAATAAAATACACATTTACAACAAGGAAACGAAAATGTAACCATTTTTTTGTATTTATAAGTTTTAATACGGTCCCTGACGAAGCCGGAATGGCTTAACCGGTAAGGCGCCGGGCGAGTAACCGAAAGGTCTCGGGTTCGATCCCGCCAGAGTGCATTGGCTTCTTACATCTTTTATTAGCCGGCTCATTAGAAAAGAAATTGATTTTTTTATCAGTGAAATTTTTTCTTTTTCTTCAAACGGAACCATCGATTTGGATGAAGTATTAAACTATGGTTCCAACTCATTATTTTTTATGCGGATTTTTATTAAAATTAAAAGAGTGACAAGCAAGGTGCATTTTTTGTGCGAATTTTTAATTCATCGCGTGACAAGGCCGCGATGGCGTAAACTGTATGGCACCGGGCTGTACCGGAAGGTCGCGGGTTCGATACCGGCTGATTGCATTGTCCGTTAACTCCAATTATTAGCCGACTCACTAGAAAAGAAGTTTATTGTTTTAGCTATCACGTTTTTTTTTATTTATTTTTTTTCTTCAATGGGAAACATCAATCTGGATGAGGTATTTAACTCTGATTCTACTTAATTATTCTAAATACAGATTTTATTATAATTAAAGCAATGCTATAAAATGTACATTTATAATACGGCACCTGATGAAGACATGATGGCTCAACCGGTAAGGCACCGGACGTGTAACCGAAAGGTCTCCGTTTCGATCCCGTCTGAGTGCAATGGCTTCATGCATCGTTTATTAGCCGGCTCGCAAGAAAAGAAATTTAAACTTCTATTTTTTGTCAATCAAATTTTGTCCTTAATTCTTTTCTTCAACCGGAAACATCGACTTGGATGAGGTATTAAACTCCGATTCTACCTAATCATTCTAGATGCAGATTTAATTAAAAGTAACTCAGTACTATGGAATGTGCACTTTTTGTATATGGAGTTTTTAATACGACGTCTGACGAAGCCGGGAAAGCTCAACCGGTAAGGCCATGGGCCTGAAACCGGAAGGTCGCGGGTTCGAGTCTGACAGATTGCATTGGCCTGTTACACCACTTCCCAGACAGCACAACTTTGTCCTTAGGACGTCCTACTGTCGTCATTTCAGGACTAACTCAAAACATTAAGTTATCCTCGGACGTTTGATTTTCATCCCGTGCTCATCGACGGGCATCCCAGGGACCGTTCAATGTCCGCGATGTGTTCTTCCCCAGTTCGTCCCTATGATGTCCGGCGTGGTCCTCAGGACGTAAAAAAAACTTTATCCCCAGGTTGTCCAAATGATGTCAGTCAATCATTTTTCGGCGATGTCTAGGATCATGCCTTTTGTGGTCGATCCTCTGGACGTTAATCGGACTAATTCAAATGTCCGAATAATGTCCTACGAACTATAGCCGTTCATATATTGACCTTTTTCAGGATGTTAATTGGACTATATCAAGTGTTCCACGTACGCGATATATATATATATATATATATAGGGGTCTGGCCAGAGGATATTTGGGTCCGTTAACGGACTCTTCACAAAAATCCGATCAACCAAAACGGACCTATCACAAAATCCCGATCAAACAAAACGGACCCTTCACAAAATTCTGATAAACAAGATCGGATCTGTCACAAATTGTTTATTGCAAGAGCAGATCTGAAAGCAAAATAACGCATATTTCTGTGTATAAACCGATAATTTTTGGAAACTTTTTTAAAGTCAAATTAGAGGGATCAGCTTAAACAAAATCGGCTAATTTTGAAAAAAAAAAAAAAAAAAAAAAAAAAATCAGCACTCTTGGGATACTCCTGCAAGCGATAAATAATTGCTACTGCCAAATAAATATAATGGTTGTTTGTTTTATCACAGCTAATTAGCAGCGGTGTTGTAAACTTTTCTGAAAAGGCATTGGTAAGCACTTTTCCTCCGCTCATGATTTAATGAACAATAATAATATATATCTGCGAAATGAACTTAGAACTGCAAAGGGATAGTAAGGGTGAGGAAAAAAATATGATCGCTTCAGATAGGGTTACCAACTTCAAAATTATCACCACTTAGCGTCTGGCGTTGAACCTTTATAATGACTTGATTAGAAAATATTCTCATCATTTTGCCAGCTTGTCAATATTTGCGTTTTTACGTTGCGGTGCGATGTTTAATTGTTATTTTGGGAGAAAATTATATGGGTTTTGATTTTTTGATGCTAACAAGGATGATTAACTTTAAATAAACTCTTTTAATTACCGTTTTTTTTTCTTTAGATGTCTACATTTTAAAAAATGCAATCTTTTAACATCCGATATGAGAATCATATTTTGTTCTTTTTTCAAGCTAACTTCGCTTTATTAGGATTCAAATAAATGAAAAGTCTCTTTATTTCTGTTAGAACTCCCATTTCAAGTTTTTAAAGCAAAATTCCACTTTCTGTTATGAGTCAAAAATTAAAATGCTGAATAGATGGTTTATTTTATTTTTTGGGTCAACTGTGTCCACAGATATTAATGATATGTTTATCATAGGACTCTGAAAAGCAATTTTAAAATAATTTTATCAAAAATATTTCTTTTACAAGCCGTTTTTATACTTTTGATGCCTTCACTTTGAGAATTGCAACCTCTTTGCATCCGCTATGGGAATCAGATTTTTCGAATTTTTGATGATTATTACGCTTTGTTAAGAAGTAAACAATTGAAATATCTTTTTATTTTTGTTAAAATCACGGAATTTATAAATTTTAAACGAAATTCTGTGCTTTTTAAGAGTGTCTTCGGTCAAAAAGTTGAATGCTGAACCCTATTCTTAATTTTATATATATTTATTTATATATATATATACAATTATTTTAAGTACTGTACAGAAATATATCAAGTATAATTCAACATAATGTAGAATGGTAGTTAATATTGATACTTGAAAGAGCGATGCCCCCCACCCTTGCCAAATGTCAGAAAAAAAAATTCAGAATGATTTTCTCGACGTAGAGGAAAACGCTCAACTTTAAGTTTAATTGATGCAGTTTGTGCCATCTCTAAATTCGAAAATTTCGTTTTAACAAAAAAAAAAAAAAAAAAAAAAAATTTTTGCGAAATTTTTTGCTTTTTCACAAAATTAATTCATTTTTCACAAAATTATTTGATTTTTCACAAAAAACGGACCCTGTGAAAAATCCTGGACAGACCCCTGATATATATATATATATATATATATATATATAACTTTAAATGAGCAAGACTTTCTTAATCTTTGTTGAATATATACCAGTCTATAATTTATTGAACTGTAAAACATACTTGTTTGAAATTTCTCTAAAACATCATATTTTTAAATCATTCTCATTTGAAAAAGAAAAAAAAACATACCAAAAGTTTTTTTTTTGAAACTAATTTGAAAGGAAAAATCGAAAATTAAAAAAAGAAAAAAAATTTGTTCTTTTGAACAAATTCTGGTTCTGCCATCCTGCTGAGTGTATGACTTTCAAGAATGCATTCAATTTAAGCTGCACTTTAAGATACAGCAGTCTTCATGCATTCTAATATTTTCAAATCTTTTGCAATCACACTTAAAGCAATTTATTTATACTTTTTGTATTGAATCTATGTTTCTAAGATTATTACCTTGAAGCTTAGTAAGTAGCAATCCCTGTAAAAAAAAGCCTACATGTAAAACAATTACTTACCTTTTTTTTTGTGTGTGTGTAAGTATTTTATATTGTTTGATTAGTTTTCTAATTTTCTCTTAATTTTATTTCTTTACAAAGTTTACTAAGTTAAAATGCACAGATTTTTTCCTCCTTTTGGAAATACCTGAAAGTAATATCATATATGACACCATTTTTAGTATACACTATCAATAATGACTCTATTATTGCTGCATACAGCAATTTTTAAAAATAATAAAATGTTTTACATAAAAATATTGTTTAAATAATAACTGCTAGCTATTTTCTACTTCCAAACTTTACGTATTCAATTATCTTGAAGCTTAATAAACAAATCCCAATTATTCATTATCACAAAAACTAATTTATCAAATACTAACTCATTTACTAATTAATTATTATTCATCCTCAATATCAGGATTTGACAATGCACATCAACTCAAGTTAATAATTTGCATTGATTTCTTTTTCTTCTTTGTTCTGAGAACACCTGAAGATTTCTTTTTAATTATACAACAAACTATGATCAATTATGAATTTATTTTCACGCTGCATTAAGCCGGCAAAATATTAAAAAAAATATTTGAATATCATATTATATAAATATGATTCCTATTTAAAGCTTTTGTTTCAAGTTTTGCATTCTTATACACACATGGATTTTAATTTGCAAGCTTAAATGAAACATGTTGAACACATAGAAAAAAGAAAGAAAGTAAGCACACCAATTTATGTGAGAAAAAATTTATTAATAAAACATATATTACAACAGAAAAATTTGATCATATTCATGAAGATCCGGAAGTTGCATCACTTAACTTTTCTGTGCCTTTCACCAATCCTGAATAGATAAAAGAAATATGTGTAAACAACTAATTATTTGAATACCTTGATAAAATATAAAGGGGTGGAGAGGGAAAATAAAATAAACTTTTTGAAACTTTCTTTTTCTCAATTTTTTTTTTTTTTTTTCTTCTTTGAGAACTTGAGATATCCTGAACAACATTTGTCTATCTTAAAAGGGAATAAATTTTTGCATTTGCAATAAATATTTCAAAAACTTAGTCAGCGCCCATAGTATTATTACACAATTATTGAAAACTTGGGATGAAGAGACTTCGGTTTCATAAATTTTATTTCAAAATTCTACTTTCTATAACTGCTAAATTTAAATGAGAAATTAAGTGTTTCAGTATTTTGATTTTTCAACTGTAAAATATTATCCAAAAAGATTCTAGACAGAGATGACAAGGTCCAGTACTGCATCAGCTGCTGCATGAGAAAGGTTATCCCTGAAATTTAATTTGTCAGGGGAAACACACTGATATCTAAAACTCATGAACTGTGCAAACGGTATAGGTGCGCAGGACTTCAAGGTGCCATGCCATGCATTGAGAACAGAGATTAGGTGTTCCGTGATAAATGAAAAGACTATTTTAGTGTGATAATTGCCCCAGTTTTCTCCCACTCAAAAGACAAATATGAAGTACTTCGTGAAGGCCCTTTATACTGGTTTAGTAATTCAATATGCAGGGCCTGCTGTGCTATATTATTGAGCAGAAGATACAACAATAATTGTACTACCATTTTGTTGATATTTCATAGACTCATCTTTGAGATACACAAGGTTTTTAGCAGACTTAGATAAAATGGAAAGCTTTATTTGAACACAAATCCTGGCTGAAGAATTTTTTGCAAATAATTATTTTGCCTTACTCACCCTTGAACAAAGGCGCCCATACAAGGGGGCAAGGGAGGCAGAAGCCCCCCCCCCTAGAGATTAGAACTTCCTTGCTTTTAGTACTTTTTCTTTGCAAAAATATAATAACATTTCTTTTCCAGCCATTAGTGAATAATTTATCAAAAATGTCAAACTTTTATAACTCTAATCTGTACTGAAATCGGAGTCTATGGGGAAAATATCCTGCTAAACCATGCAGAAAATATCTAAGCTCCCCCTACAATTTTGCATATGGCGCCCATGTCCTTGAATACAGAAGTAAATCTATATTCAAATATGAAAGAGGCCAAAAAAAAGGCAAGCTTTAAATCTTTATTTAATTTTGCAATAATAAAGTTTGTGCTTATTTTTCACCAACTGAAGAAAACTGCCAAAACCATTATTTTTTTCACACATGAACTTTAAAAGGCTTTTGGAAAAAGACTTTCAGAAATAAATTAGGATTTTTAAAAAAATTCCCTTAATATATATATATATATATATATATATATATATATATATATATATATATATATATATATATATATATATATATATATATATATATATATATATATATATGCTAGCAATTTGAAAAAAAATTCTCTAGAGCCAAACATTTTCTGCGAACGCCGTTCATACATTTGTCTATATTATGCAAGACTGGTTTTTAGATTAAGATAATAGCACCAAATTTAAATATTGATAAAGAAAAAAAATAATGAAATACAACAGCTTTTCAATAATAAGTATTGTTATACAGGAAATTAATATGAAATGGAAAATACTAATACAGTAACTGGGAATATGGTTCAAAGGTTACAAATGCAAGGAAATAAACAAAAAAGGGTTAAGATACAAAATTCTAGAATCTACAAAAGTAGATTAAGATACAATCTATATTTTTATGACACAAAATTCTACTCAAATTTGGATAGCAGAGAAAATTCAATAATTTGTTTTAATATTGGTAGTTATCAAGCAAATGAATCGTCGAACCTAAATGCAAAACATTGCAGCACATGAAATACATGTTTGGTCTTGCAAGAGTAATTCACTTTTTGGCAATTTATTGGGAGTAGATGAAATCTGTTTAACCCAAAATAATCACCATTGCACGGTTCCTTTTATTTTTTTTATAAAAGAGGTTTGGCAGTGCATTTATAAAAATAATAAATTATATTAATTTAGTGTATACCTACATGCAATATTTTTGAATTCATTACTATTGTTTTAATTAAAATGATTATCAGTTTTTTTCTATGTTTTCTAAGGAAAATTCAAACACAATAATTGAAAAAAACTTCAATATATGTATAGTGATTCAAATAAGGAGAAAATAACTGCTAAATTTCGAAAAATATATTTATTAAATTCTCCATATCAAAATTAAATTTTATCTAGTAGAAATTTTCCTTGATTTCTGATAGTCAGCATGTAAATACAGTCAAGCACTGCTTATACTTTTTTGAAGGAACTGTATGAAAAAAGTGTACAAATGAAAAAAAAATCTTTATTAATATAATTAAGACACCGACCAACAGAGATCCGATAGCCTATTGGCAAAAGCGTTGGGCTTCCATGCGAGTGGCCCTGGGTTCGAGTCCCAGCCGGAAAGAAAATCTTCAATGCATATTTTTTTTTTTCAAATTTGATAATTTTTTTTTTTTAATTTTCTCTTTTGTGAAGTCAGTCAGTCAGTCAGTCGGTCAGTCCAGTCCGTCAGTCAGTCAGTTAGTCAATCATTTAGTCTCAGTCAGGCAGTAAGACTCCGACCGACAGAGCTTCGATAGACTAATGGCTATAGCGTTGGGCTTCTAAGCGAGTGGCCCTGGATTCGAGTCCCAGCCGGAACGAATAGCTTCAATGCATATATTTCTTTTCTAATTTAAATTTTTTTTTTTTTTTTTTTTTCAATTTCTTTCTTTTGCGAATATCGATTATTTATGTAGGGAAGAAAATTCTGAGTCAGTTTAATTATTCGACCTGTAGATTTCAAAGTGTTTATATCAATAATTACCAAGGTGCATTTTTTGTTTTTATTAAAATTAAGACACCGACGGACAGAGATCCGATAGTCTATTCGCGAGAGCGTTGGGCTTCCATGCGAGTGGCCCTGGGTTCGAGTCCCAGCCGGAAAGAAAATCTTAAATGCGTATTTTTTTTCTAATTTGATAATTATTTTTTTTTTAACTTTTCCCTTTTGCGAAGTCAGTCAGTCAGTCCAGTCCAGTCAGTCAAGCAGTCAGTCAGTCAGTTAATCATTCAGTCAGTCAATCAGTTAGTCGGTCAGTCAATCAGTCTCATTCAGTCAGTCAGTCGGTCAGTCCAGTCCAGTCAGTCAAACAGTCAGTCAGTCCAGTCAGTCTCAGTCAGTTAGCCTCGGTCAGTCAGTGAGTCAAGCAGTCAGTCATTTAGTCTCAGTCAGACAGTTCAGTCCAGTCAGTCACTTAGTCAGTCAAGCAGTCAGTCAGTCAGTCAGCTTTAGTCAGTCAATCAGTCAGTCAAGCAGTCAGTCAGGTAGTCAAGAAGTCAGTCTCAGTCAGTCAGTTAGTCAGTCACTCAGTCAGTCAGTCAAGCAGTCAGTCAGTCAGTCTCGGTCAGTCAGTCGGTCAGTATCAGTCAGGCAGTCTCAGTCAGGCAGTAAGACTCCGACCGACAGAGCTCCGATAGACTAATGGCTAGAGCGTTGGGCTTCCAAACGCGTGGCCCTGGGTTCGAGTCCCAGCTTAAACGAAAATCTTCATTCTGTTTTTTTAATTTCTAATTTGGAAATTCCTTTTTTTTTTATTTTTAATTTTTCTCTTTTGCGAATATTGATTATTTATGTAGGGAGGAAAATTCTGAGTCAGTTTATTTATTCGACCTGTAGATTTCAAAGCGTTTGAATCAATAATTACATAGGTGCATTTTCTGTTTTTATTATATTTAAGACTCTTATTGATAGAGCTCCGATAGCCTAATGGCTAGACTGTTGGGCTTTTAAGCTTGTGGCCCTGGGTTCGAGTCCCAGCCGGAACGAATATCTTCAATGTGTATATTTATTTTCTAATTTAAAAATTTTTTTCTTCAATTTCTTTCTTTTGCAAATATCGATTATTTATGTAGGGAAGAAAATTCTGAGTCAGTTTACTCATTCGACCTATAGATTACAAAGTGTTTGAATCAATAATTACCAAGGTGCATTTTTTGTTTTTATTATATTTAAGACTTCAATCGACAGAGCTCCGATAGCCTAATAGCTAGACCGTTGGGCTTCCAAGCGCGTGGTACTGGGTTCAAGTCCCGGTCGGGACGAATATCTTCAATGTATATATTTCTTTTCTAATTTGAAAATTCTTTTTTTTTTTAATTTCTTTCTTTTGCAAATATCGATTATTTATGTACGGAAGAAAACCCGAGTCAGTTTAATTATTCGACCGGTAGATATCAAAGACTTTAGATCAATAATTACCAAGATGCATTTTTTGCTTTTATTATAATTAAGACAGCAATCGACAGGGCTCCGATAGCCTAATGGCTAGACCGTTGGGCTTCCATGCGCGTGGCCCTGGGTTCGAGGCCCAGCTTGAACGAAAATCTTCAAAGGGTTTTTTAGTTTCTAATTTGGAAATTCTTTTTTTTTTAATTCTCCCTTTTTGCGAATATTGATTATTTATGAAGGGAGAAAAATTCTGAGCCAGTTTACTTCCTCGACCTGTAGATTTCAAAGTGTTTGAATCAATAACTACCAAGGTGCATTTTTTGTTTTTATTATATTTAAGATTCCAAATGACAGAGCTCCGATAGCTTAATGGCTAGAACATTGGGATTCAAAGCGAATGGCCCTGGGTTCGAGGCCCAGCCGGAACGAATATCTTCAATGTATATATTTCTTTTCTAATTTGAAAATTCTTTTTTTTTTTTTCAATTTCTTTCTTTTGCAAACATCAATTATTTATGTACGGAAGAAAATTCTGAGTCAGTTTAATTATTCGACCTGTAGATTTCAAAGATTGTAGATCAATAATTACCAAGGTACATTTTTTGTTTTTATTATAATTAAGACACCGAAAAACAGAGTTCAGATAGTCTATTGTCGAGAACGTTGGGCTTCCATGCGTGTGGCGCTGGGTTCGAATCCCAGCCGGAAATCAAATCTTAATTGCATATATTTTTTTCTAATTTGATAATTCTTTTTTTTTTTATTTTTCCCTTTTGCGAAGTCAGTCAGTCAGTCCAACAGTCAATCAGTCAGTCTCGGTCAGTCAGTCAATCTGTCAGTCGGTCAGTCCAGTCCAGTCAGTCACTCAAGAAGTCAGTCAGTCAGTTAGTCAGTCAGTCAAGCAGTCAGTCATTCAGTCTCAGTCAGTCAGTCACTCAATCAGTTAGGCAGTCAGTCAGTCAGTCTCAGTCAGTCAGTTAGTCATTCAGCCAGTCAGTCAAGCAGTAAGTCATTTAGTCTCAGTCAGTCAGTCATTCAGTCAGTCAGGCAGTCAGTCAGTCAGTCAGCCTCATTCAGTCAGTCGGTCAGTCCTGTCCAGTGAGTTCAGTCAGTCAGTTAGTCAGTCAAGCAGTCAGTAAGGCAGTCAAGCAGTCAGTCAGTCAGTCAGTCAATTGCATTCAGTCAGTCTGTCAGTCGGTAAGTCCCGTCCAGTCAGTCCAGTCAGTCAGTTAGTCAGTCTAGCAGTCAGTCACGGAGTCAAGCAGTCAGTCAGTCATTTAGTCATTCAATCAGTGAATCAAGTAGTCTGTCATTTACTCTCAGTCAGTCAGTCATTCAGTCAGTCAGTCGGTCAGTCCAGTCCAGTCAGTCAGTCAGTCAGCCCAGTCCAGTCTCAGTCAGTCAGCCCAGTCAAGTCTCAGTCAGTCAGTCAGTCAGTCTCGGTCAGTCAGTCAGTCAGCCAGTATATGTCAGTCAGTCAGTATCAATCAGTTAGTCGGTCAGTCTGTCAGTCAGGCAGACTCAGTCAGGCTGTAAGACTCCGACCGACAGAACTCCGATAGCCTAATGGCTAGACCGTTGGTCTTCCAAGCGAGTGACCTGGGTTCGAGTCCCATTCGGAACGAATATCTTCAAGGTATATATTTCTCTTCTAATTTGAAGATTCTTTTTTTTCAATTTCTTTCTTTTGCAAATATGGATTATTTATGTACGGAAGAAAATTCTGAGTCAGTTTAATCATTCGACCTTTAGATTTCAAAGATTTTAGATCAATAATTACTAAGGTGCATTTTTTGTTTTTATTATAATTAAGACACCGACCAACAGAGATCCGATAGTATATTGGCGAGAGCGTTGGGCTTCCATGCGTGTCGCCCTGGGTTCAAATCCCAGCCGGAAAGGAAATCTTAAATGCAAATATTTTTTTTCTAATTTTATAATTCTTTTTTTTTTATTTTTCCCTTTTGCGATGTCAGTCAGTCAGTCTGACAGTCAATCAGTCAAGCACTCAGTCATTCAGTCTCAGTCAGTCAGTCCAGTCAGTCAGTCACTCAGTCAGTCAGTTAGTCCTTCAGCCAGTCAGTCAAGCAGTCAGTCATTTAGTCTCAGTCAGTCAGTCATTCACTCAGTCAGGCAGTCAGTCAGTCGGTCAGTCCTGTGCAGTCAGTTAGTCACTAAAGCAGTCAGTCAGTCTCAGTCAGTCAGTCAGTCCAGTCCAGTCTCAGTCAGTCAGTCAGTCAGTCTCGGTCAGTCAGTCAGTCAGTCATTCAGTCAGTCAGTCAGTCAGTCAGTCGGTCAGCCTTATTCAGTCAGTCTGTCAGTCAGTCAGTCAGTCAGCCTTATTCAGTCAGTCTGTCAGTCATCCTTATTCAGTCAGTGTGTCAGTCAGTCAGTCGGTCAGTCCTGTCCAGTCAGTTAGTCAGTCAAGCAGTCAGTCAGGTAGTCAAGCAGTCAGTCAGTCAGTGTCAGTCAGTCATTTAGTCATTCAGTCAGTCAGTGAAATAGCCAGTCAGAGAGTCAAGCAGTCAGTCAGTCAGTCTCAGTCAGTCAGTTAGTCAGTCAGTCAGTCAGTCAGTCAGTCAGTCCAGTCTCAGTCAGTCAGGCAGTTAGTCAGTCAGTCTCGGTCAGTCAGTGAGTCAGTCAGTCAGTATCAGTCAGTCAGTGAGTCAGTCTGTCAGTCAGGCAGTATCACTCAGGCAGTAAGACTCCGCTCGACAGAACTCCGATAGCCTAATGGCTAGACCGCTGGTCTTCCAAGCGAGTGGCCTGGGTTCGAGTCCCAGCCGGAGCGAATATCTTCAATGTATATATTTCTTTTCTAATTTGAAAATTCTTTTTTTTTTCAATTTCTTTCCTTTGCAATTATTGATTATTTATGTAGGGAAGAAAATTCTGAGTCAGTTTAATTTTTCGACACGAAGATTTCAAAGTGTTTAAATAAACAATTACCAAGGTGCATTTTTTGTTTTTATTATATTTAAAACTCCCACCGACAGAGCTCCCGTAGACTAATGGCTAGAGTGTTAGTCTTCCAAGCGAGTGGCCCTGGGTTCGAGTCCCAGCCTGAACGAAAATCTTCAATGTATACTTTTAGTTTCTAATTTGAAATTTCTTCTTCTTTTTTTTTTTAATTTTTCTCTTTTGCGAATGTTGATTATTTATGTAGGGAGAAAAATTCTGAGTCAGTTTAATTATTCGACCTGTAAATTTCAAAGTGTTTGAATCAATAATTACCAAGGTGCATTTTTTGTTTTTATTATATTTAAGACTTCCATCGACAGAGCTCCGATAGCCTAATGGCTAGACCGTTGGGTTCCTAGCGCGTGGTACTGGGTTCGAGTCCCGGCCGGAAAGGAAATCTTAAATGCAAATATTTTTTTTCTAATTTTATAATTCTTTTTTTTTTTATTTTTCCCTTTTGCGAAGTCAGTCAGTCAGTCTGACAGTCAATCAGTCAAGCACTCAGTCATTCAGTCTCAGTCAGTCAGTCCAGTCAGTCAGTCACTCAGTCAGTCAGTTAGTCCTTCAGCCAGTCAGTCAAGCAGTCAGTCATTTAGTCTCAGTCAGTCAGTCATTCAGTCAGGCAGTCAGTCAGTCAGTCTCGGTCAGTCAGTCAGTCTCGGTCAATCAGTGAGTCAGTCAGTCAATCAGTATCAGTCAGTCAGTCAGTATCAGTTAGTCATTCAGTCAGTCTGTCAGTCAGGCAGTCTCAGTCAGGCAGTAAGGCTCCGACCGACAGAACTCCGATAGCTAATGGCTAGACCGTTGGTCTTCCAAGCGAATGGCCTGGGTTCGAGTCCCAGCCGGAACGAATATCTTCAATGTATATATTTCATTTCCAATTTGAAAATTCTCTTTTTTTTTCAATTTTTTTCTTTTGCAAATATTGATTATTTATGTAGGGAAGAAAATTCTGAGTCAGTTTAATTTTTCGAAACGCAGAATTCAAAGTGTTTAGATAAATAATTACCAAGGTGCATTTTTTGGTTTTATTATATTTAAAACTCCGACCGTCAGAGCTCTGCTAGACTAATGGCTAGAGTGGTGGGTTTCCAAGCGAGTGGCCCTGGGTTCGAGTCCCAGCCTGCGCGAAAATCTTCAATTTGTATTTTTAGTTTCTAATTTGAAAATTCTTCTTCTTTTTTTTTTTAATTTTTCTCTTTTGCGAATATTGATTATTTATGTAGGGAGAAAAATTCTGAGTGAGTTTAATTATTCGACCTGTAGATTTCAAAGTGTTTGAATCAATAATTAAAAAGGTGCGATTTTTGTTTTTATTATATTTAAGACTTCAATCGACAGAGCTCCGATAGCCTAATGGCGAGAGCGTTGGGTTCCAAGCGCGTGGTACTGGGTTCGAGTCCCGGCCGGAACGAAAATCTTCAATGTATATATTTCTTTTCTAATTTGAAAATTCTTTTTTTTTTTTTTTTTCATTTTCTTTCTTTTGCAAGTATCGATTATTTATGTACGGAAGAAAATTCTGAGTCAGTTTAATCATTCGACCTTTAGATTTCAAAGATTTTAGATCAATAATTACCAAGGTGCATTTTTTGATTTTATTATATTTAAAACTCCGACCGTTAGAGCTCTGCTAGACTAATGGCTAGAGTGGTGGGCTTCCAAGCGAGTGGCCCTGGGTTCGAGTCCCAGCCGGAACGAATATCTTCAATGTATATATTTCTTTTCAAATTTTATTTTTTTTTTTCAATTTCTTTTGCGAATATTGATTATTTATGTAGGGAGAAAAATTCTGAGTCAGTTTAATAATTTGACCTGTAGATATCAAAGTGTTTGAATCAATAATTAAAAAGGTGCATTTTTTTTAATTATATTTAAGACTTCAATCGACAGAGCTCCGATAGCCTAATGGCTAGACCGTTGGGTTCCAAGCGCGTGGTACTGGGTTCGAGTCCCGGCCGGAACGGAAATCTTCAATGTATATATTTCTCTTCTAATTTGAAGATTCTTTTTTTTCAATTTCTTTCTTTTGCAAATATGGATTATTTATGTACGGAAGAAAATTCTGAGTCAGTTTAATCATTCGACCTTTAGATTTCGAAGATTTTAGATCAATAATTACTAAGGTGCATTTTTTGTTTTTATTATAATTAAGACACCGACCAACAGAGATCCGATAGTATATTGGCGAGAGCGTTGGGCTTCCATGCGTGTCGCCCTGGGTTCAAATCCCAGCCGGAAAGGAAATCTTAAATGCAAATATTTTTTTCTAATTTTATAATTCTTTTTTTTTATTTTTCCCTTTTGCGAAGTCAGTCAGTCAGTCTGACAGTCAATCAGTCAAGCACTCAGTCATTCAGTCTCAGTCAGTCAGTCCAGTCAGTCAGTCACTCAGTCAGTCAGTTAGTCCTTCAGCCAGTCAGTCAAGCAGTCAGTCATTTAGTCTCAGTCAGTCAGTCATTCACTCAGTCAGTCAGTCAGGCAGTCAGTCAGTCAGTCAGTCGGTCAGTCCTGTGCAGTCAGTTAGTCACTAAAGCAGTCAGTCAGTCTCAGTCAGTCAGTCAGTCAGTCAGTCCAGTCCAGTCTCAGTCAGTCAGTCAGTCAGTCTCGGTCAGTCAGTCAGTCAGTCATTCAGTCAGTCAGTCAGTCAGGCAGTCAGTCAGTCGGTCAGCCTTATTCAGTCAGTCTGTCAGTCAGTCAGTCAGTCAGCCTTATTCAGTCAGTCTGTCAGTCATCCTTATTCAGTCAGTCTGTCAGTCAGTCAGTCGGTCAGTCCTGTCCAGTCAGTTAGTCAGTCAAGCAGTCAGTCAGGTAGTCAAGCAGTCAGTCAGTCAGTGTCAGTCAGTCATTTAGTCATTCAGTCAGTCAGTGAAATAGCCAGTCAGAGAGTCAAGCAGTCAGTCAGTCAGTCTCAGTCAGTCAGTTAGTCAGTCAGTCAGTCAGTCAGTCCAGTCTCAGTCAGTCAGGCAGTTAGTCAGTCAGTCTCGGTCAGTCAGTGAGTCAGTCAGTCAGTATCAGTCAGTCAGTGAGTCAGTCTGTCAGTCAGGCAGTATCACTCAGGCAGTAAGACTCCGCTCGACACAACTCCGATAGCCTAATGGCTAGACCGCTGGTCTTCCAAGCAAATGGCCTGGGTTCGAGTCCCAGCCGGAGCGAATATCTTCAATGTATATATTTCTTTTCTAATTTGAAAATTCTTTTTTTTTTCAATTTCTTTCCTTTGCAATTATTGATTATTTATGTAGGGAAGAAAATTCTGAGTCAGTTTAATTTTTCGACACGAAGATTTCAAAGTGTTTAAATAAACAATTACCAAGGTGCATTTTTTGTTTTTATTATATTTAAAACTCCCACCGACAGAGCTCCCATAGACTAATGGCTAGAGTGTTAGTCTTCCAAGCGAGTGGCCCTGGGTTCGAGTCCCAGCCTGAACGAAAATCTTCAATGTATACTTTTAGTTTCTAATTTGAAATTTCTTCTTCTTTTTTTTTTAATTTTTCTCTTTTGCGAATGTTGATTATTTATGTAGGGAGAAAAATTCTGAGTCAGTTTAATTATTCGACCTGTAAATTTCAAAGTGTTTGAATCAATAATTACCAAGGTGCATTTTTTGTTTTTATTATATTTAAGACTTCCATCGACAGAGCTCCGATAGCCTAATGGCTAGACCGTTGGGTTCCTAGCGCGTGGTACTGGGTTCGAGTCCCGGCCGGAAAGGAAATCTTAAATGACAATATTTTTTTTCTAATTTTATAATTCTTTTTTTTTTTATTTTTCCCTTTTGCGAAGTCAGTCAGTCAGTCTGACAGTCAATCAGTCAAGCACTCAGTCATTCAGTCTCAGTCAGTCAGTCCAGTCAGTCAGTCACTCAGTCAGTCAGTTAGTCCTTCAGCCAGTCAGTCAAGCAGTCAGTCATTTAGTCTCAGTCAGTCAGTCATTCAGTCAGTCAGTCAGTCAGGCAGTCAGTCAGTCAGTCAGTCGGTCAGTCCTGTGCAGTCAGTTAGTCACTAAAGCAGTCAGTCAGTCTCAGTCAGTCAGTCAGTCAGTCAGTCCAGTCCAGTCTCAGTCAGTCAGTCAGTCAGTCTCGGTCAGTCAGTCAGTCAGTCATTCAGTCAGTCAGTCAGTGAGGCAGTCAGTCAGTCAGTCAGCCTTATTCAGTCAGTCTGTCAGTCATCCTTATTCAGTCAGTCTGTCAGTCAGTCAGTCGGTCAGTCCTGTCCAGTCAGTTAGTCAGTCAAGCAGTCAGTCAGGTAGTCAAGCAGTCAGTCAGTCAGTGTCAGTCAGTCATTTAGTCATTCAGTCAGTCAGTGAAATAGCCAGTCAGAGAGTCAAGCAGTCAGTCAGTCAGTCTCAGTCAGTCTGTTAGTCAGTCAGTCAGTCAGTCAGTCAGTCAGTCCAGTCTCAGTCAGTCAGGCAGTTAGTCAGTCAGTCTCGGTCAGTCAGTGAGTCAGTCAGTCAGTATCAGTCAGTCAGTGAGTCAGTCTGTCAGTCAGGCAGTATCAGTCAGGCAGTAAGACTCCGCTCGACAGAACTCCGATAGCCTATTGGCTACACCGCTGGTCTTCCAAGCGAGTGGCCTGGGTTCGAGTCCCAGCCGGAGCGAATATCTTCAATGTATATATTTCTTTTCTAATTTGAAAATTCTTTTTTTTTCAATTTCTTTCCTTTGCAATTATTGATTATTTATGTAGGGAGAAAAATTCTGAGTCAGTTTAATTATTCGACCTGTAAATTTCAAAGTGTTTGAATCAATAATTACCAAGGTGCATTTTTTGTTTTTATTATATTTAAGACTTCCATCGACAGAGCTCCGATAGCCTAATTGCTAGACCGTTGGGTTCCTAGCGCGTGGTACTGGGTTCGAGTCCCGGCCGGAAAGGAAATCTTAAATGCAAATATTTTTTTCTAATTTTATAATTCTTTTTTTTTTATTTTTCCCTTTTGCGAAGTCAGTCAGTCAGTCTGACAGTCAATCAGTCAAGCACTCAGTCATTCAGTCTCAGTCAGTCAGTCCAGTCAGTCAGTCACTCAGTCAGTCAGTTAGTCCTTCAGCCAGTCAGTCAAGCAGTCAGTCATTTAGTCTCAGTCAGTCAGTCATTCAGTCAGTCAGTCAGTCAGGCAGTCAGTCAGTCAGTCAGTCGGTCAGTCCTGTGCAGTCAGTTAGTCACTAAAGCAGTCAGTCAGTCTCAGTCAGTCAGTCAGTCAGTCAGTCCAGTCCAGTCTCAGTCAGTCCGTCAGTCAGTCTCGGTCAGTCAGTCATTCAGTCATTCAGTCAGTCAGTCAGTCAGGCAGTCAGTCAGTCGGTCAGCCTTATTCAGTCAGTCTGTCAGTCAGTCAGTCAGTCAGCCTTATTCAGTCAGTCTGTCAGTCATCCTTATTCAGTCAGTCTGTCAGTCAGTCGGTCAGTCCTGTCCAGTCAGTTAGTCAGTCAAGCAGTCAGTCAGGTAGTCAAGCAGTCAGTCAGTCAGTGTCAGTCAGTCATTTAGTCATTCAGTCAGTCAGTGTCAGTCAGTCAGAGAGTCAAGCAGTCAGTCAGTCAGTCTCAGTCAGTCAGTTAGTCAGTCAGTCTCGGTCAGTCAGTGAGTCAGTCAGTCAGTATCAGTCAGTCAGTGAGTCAGTCTGTCAGTCAGGCAGTATCAGTCAGGCAGTAAGACTCCGCTCGCCAGAACTCCGATAGCCTAATGGCTAGACCGCTGGTCTTCCAAGCGAGTGGCCTGGGTTCGAGTCCCAACCTGAGCGAATATCTTCAATGTATATATTTCTTTTCTAATTTGAAAATTCTTTTTTTTTTTTTCAACTTCTTTCCTTTGCAATTATTGATTATTTATGTAGGGAAGAAAATTCTGAGTCAGTTTAATTTCCGACACAAAGATTTCAAAGTGTTTAAATAAACAATTACTAAGGTGCATTTTTTGTTTTTATTATATTTAAAACTCCCACCGACAGAGCTCCCATCGACTAATGGCTAGAGTGTTAGGCTTCCAAGCGAGTGGCCCTGGGTTCGAGTCCCAGCCTGAACGAAAATCTTCAATGTATACTTTTAGTTTCTAATTTGAAATTTCTTCTTCTTTTTTTTAAATTTTTCTCTTTTGCGAATATTGATTATTTATGTAGGGAGAAAAATTCTGAGTCAGTTTAATTATTCGACCTGTAAATTTCAAAGTGTTTGAATCAATAATTACCAAGGTGCATTTTTTGTTTTTATTATATTTAAGACTTCCATCGACAGAGCTCCGATAGCCTAATGGCTAGACCGTTGGGTTCCAAGCGCGTGGTGCTGGGTTCGAGTCCCGGCCGGAACGAAAATCTTCCATGTATATATTTCTCTTCTAATTTGAAGATTCTTTTTTTTTTTCAATTTCTTTCTTTTGCAAATATGGATTATTTATGTACGGAAGAAAATTCTGAGTCAGTTTAATCATTCGACCTTTAGATTTCAAAGATTTTAGATCAATAATTACTAAGGTGCATTTTATATTTTTATTATAATTAAGACACCGATCAACAGAGATCCGATAGTATATTGGCGAGAGCGTTGGGCTTCCATGAGTGTCGCCCTGGGTTCAAATCCCAGCCGGAAAGGAAATCTTAAATGCAAATATTTTTTTCTAATTTTATAATTCTTTTTTTTTATTTTTCCCTTTTGCGAAGTCAGTCAGTCAGTCTGACTGTCAATCAGTCAAGCACTCAGTCATTCAGTCTCAGTCAGTCAGTCCAGTCAGTCAGTCACTCAGTCAGTCAGTTAGTCCTTCAGCCAGTCAGTCAAGCAGTCAGTCATTTAGTCTCAGTCAGTCAGTCATTCAGTCAGTCAGTCAGTCAGGCAGTCAGTCAGTCAGGCAGTCAGTCAGTCTGTCAGTCGGTCAGTCCTGTGCAGTCAGTTAGTCACTAAAGCAGTCAGTCAGTCTCAGTCAGTCAGTCAGTCAGTCAGTCCAGTCCAGTCTCAGTCAGTCAGTCAGTCAGTCTCGGTCAGTCAGTCAGTCAGTCATTCAGTCAGTCAGTCAGTCAGGCAGTCAGTCAGTCGGTCAGCCTTATTCAGTCAGTCTGTCAGTCAGTCAGTCGGTCAGTCCTGTCCAGTCAGTTAGTCAGTCAAGCAGTCAGTCAGGTAGTCAAGCAGTCAGTCAGTCAGTGTCAGTCAGTCATTTAGTCATTCAGTCAGTCAGTGAAATAGCCAGTCAGAGAGTCAAGCAGTCAGTCAGTCAGTCTCAGTCAGTCAGTTAGTCAGTCAGTCAGTCAGTCAGTCAGTCAGTCCAGTCTCAGTCAGTCAGGCAGTTAGTCAGTCAGTCTCGGTCAGTCAGTGAGTCAGTCAGTCAGTATCAGTCAGTCAGTGAGTCAGTCTGTCAGTCAGGCAGTATCAGTCAGGCAGTAAGACTCCGCTCGACAGAACTCCGATAGCCTAATGGCTAGACCGCTGGTCTTCCAAGCGAGTGGCCTGGGTTCGAGTCCCAGCCGGAGCGAATATCTTCAATGTATATATTTCTTTTCTAATTTGAAAATTCTTTTTTTTTTCAATTTCTTTCCTTTGCAATTATTGATTATTTATGTAGGGAAGAAAATTCTGAGTAAGTTTAATTTTTCGACACGAAGATTTCAAAGTGTTTAAATAAACAATTACCAAGGTGCATTTTTTGTTTTTATTATATTTAAAACTCCCACCGACAGAGCTCCCATAGACTAATGGCTAGAGTGGTAGGCTTCCAAGCGAGTGGCCCTGGGTTCGAGTCCCAGCCTGAACGAAAATCTTCAATGTATACTTTTAGTTTCTAATTTGAAATTTCTTCTTCTTTTTTTTTTAATTTTTCTCTTTTGCGAATATTGATTATTTATGTAGGGAGAAAAATTCTGAGACAGTTTAATTATTCGACCTGTAAATTTCAAAGTGTTTGAATCAATAATTACCAAGGTGCATTTTTTGTTTTTATTATATTTAAGACTTCCATCGACAGAGCTCCGATAGCCTAATGGCTAGACCGTTGGGTTCCAAGCGCGTGGTACTGGGTTCGAGTCCCGGCCGGAACGAAAATCTTCCATGTATATATTTCTCTTCTAATTTGAAGATTCTTTTTTTTTTTCAATTTCTTTCTTTTGCAAATATGGATTATTTATGTACGGAAGAAAATTCTGAGTCAGTTTAATCATTCGACCTTTAGATTTCAAAGATTTTAGATCAATAATTACTAAGGTGCATTTTTTGTTTTTATTATAATTAAGACACCGATCAACAGAGCTCCGATAGTATATTGGCGAGAGCGTTGGGCTTCCATGAGTGTCGCCCTGGGTTCAAATCCCAGCCGGAAAGGAAATCTTAAATGCAAATATTTTTTTATAATTCTTTTTTTTTTATTTTTCCCTTTTGCGAAGTCAGTCAGTCAGTCTGACAGTCAATCAGTCAAGCACTCAGTCATTCAGTCTCAGTCAGTCAGTCCAGTCAGTCAGTCACTCAGTCAGTCAGTTAGTCCTTCAGCCAGTCAGTCAAGCAGTCAGTCATTTAGTCTCAGTCAGTCAGTCATTCATTCAGTCAGTCAGTCAGGCAGTCAGTCAGTCAGTCAGTCGGTCAGTCCTGTGCAGTCAGTTAGCCACTAAAGCAGTCAGTCAGTCTCAGTCAGTCAGTCAGTCAGTCAGTCCAGTCCAGTCTCAGTCAGTCAGTCAGTCAGTCTCGGTCAGTCAGTCAGTCAGTCATTCAGTCAGTCAGTCAGTCAGGCAGTCAGTCAGTCGGTCAGCCTTATTCAGTCAGTCTGTCAGTCAGTCAGTCAGTCAGCCTTATTCAGTCAGTCTGTCAGTCATCCTTATTCAGTCAGTCTGTCAGTCAGTCAGTCGGTCAGTCCTGTCCAGTCAGTTAGTCAGTCAAGCAGTCAGTCAGGTAGTCAAGCAGTCAGTCAGTCAGTGTCAGTCAGTCATTTAGTCATTCAGTCAGTCAGTGAAATAGCCAGTCAGAGAGTCAAGCAGTCAGTCAGTCAGTCTCAGTCAGTCAGTTAGTCAGTCAGTCAGTCAGTCAGTCAGTCCAGTCTCAGTCAGTCAGGCAGTTAGTCAGTCAGTCTCGGTCAGTCAGTGAGTCAGTCAGTCAGTATCAGTCAGTCAGTGAGTCAGTCTGTCAGTCAGGCAGTATCAGTCAGGCAGTAAGACTCCGCTCGACAGAACTCCGATAGCCTAATGGCTAGACCGCTGGTCTTCCAAGCGAGTGGCCTGGGTTCGAGTCCCAGCCGGAGCGAATATCTTCAATGTATATATTTCTTTTCTAATTTGAAAATTCTTTTTTTTTTCAATTTCTTTCCTTTGCAATTATTGATTATTTATGTAGGGAGAAAAATTCTGAGTCAGTTTAATTATTCGACCTCAAAATTTCAAAGTGTTTGAATCAATAATTACCAAGGTGCATTTTTTGTTTTTATTATATTGAAGACTTCCATCGACAGAGCTCCGATAGCCTAATGGCTAGACCGTTGGGTTCCAAGCGCGTGGTACTGGGTTCGAGTCCCGGCCGGAACGAAAATCTTCCATGTATATATTTCTCTTCTAATTTGAAGATTCTTTTTTTTTTCAATTTCTTTCTTTTGCAAATATGGATTATTTATGTACGGAAGAAAATTCTGAGTCAGTTTAATCATTCGACCTTTAGATTTCAAAGATTTTAGATCAATAATTACTAAGGTGCATTTTTTGTTTTTATTATAATTAAGACACCGATCAACAGAGATCCGATAGTATATTGGCGAGAGCGTTGGGCTTCCATGAATGTCGCCCTGGGTTCAAATCCCAGCCGGAAAGGAAATCTTAAATGCAAATATTTTTTTCTAATTTTATAATTCTTTTTTTTTATTTTTCCCTTTTGCGAAGTCAGTCAGTCAGTCTGACAGTCAATCAGTCAAGCACTCAGTCTTTCAGTCTCAGTCAGTCAGTCCAGTCAGTCAGTCACTCAGTCAGTCAGTTAGTCCTTCAGCCAGTCAGTCAAGCAGTCAGTCATTTAGTCTCAGTCAGTCAGTCATTCAGTCAGTCAGTCAGTCAGGCAGTCAGTCAGTCAGTCAGTCGGTCAGTCCTGTGCAGTCAGTTAGTCACTAAAGCAGTCAGTCAGTCTCAGTCAATAAGTCAGTCAGTCAGTCCAGTCCAGTCTCAGTCAGTCAGTCAGTCAGTCTCGGTCAGTCAGTCAGTCAGTCATTCAGTCAGTCAGTCAGTCAGGCAGTCAGTCAGTCGGTCAGCCTTATTCAGTCAGTCTGTCAGTCAGTCAGTCAGTCAGCCTTATTCAGTCAGTCTGTCAGTCATCCTTATTCAGTCAGTCTGTCAGTCAGTCAGTCGGTCAGTCCTGTCCAGTCAGTTAGTCAGTCAAGCAGTCAGTCAGGTAGTCAAGCAGTCAGTCAGTCAGTGTCAGTCAGTCATTTGGTCATTCAGTCAGTCAGTGAAATAGCCAGTCAGAGAGTCAAGCAGTCAGTCAGTCAGTCTCAGTCAGTCAGTTAGTCAGTCAGTCAGTCAGTCAGTCAGTCAGTCCAGTCTCAGTCAGTCAGGCAGTCAGTCAGTCAGTCTCGGTCAGTCAGTGAGTCAGTCAGTCAGTATCAGTCAGTCAGTGAGTCAGTCTGTCAGTCAGGCAGTATCAGTCAGGCAGTAAGACTCCGCTCGACAGAACTCCGATAGCCTAATGGCTAGACCGCTGGTCTTCCAAGCGAGTGGCCTGGGTTCGAGTCCCAGCCGGAGCGAATATCTTCAATGTATATATTTCTTTTCTAATTTGAAAATTCTTTTTTTTTTCAATTTCTTTATTTTGCAATTATTGATTATTTATGTAGGGAAGAAAATTCTGAGTCAGTTTAATTTTTCGACACAAAGATTTCAAAGTGTTTAAATAAACAATTACCAAGGTGCATTTTTTGTTTTTATTATATTTAAAACTCCCACCGACAGAGCTCCCATAGACTAATGGCTAGAGTGTTAGGCTTCCAAGCGAGTGGCCCTGGGTTCGAGTCCTAGCCTGAACGAAAATCTTCAATGTATACTTTTAGTTTCTAATTTGAAATTTCTTCTTCTTTTTTTTTTAATTTTTCTCTTTTGCGAATATTGATTATTTATGTAGGGAGAAAAATTCTGAGTCAGTTTAATTATTCGACCTGTAAATTTCAAAGTGTTTGAATCAATAATTACCAAGGTGCATTTTTTGTTTTTATTATATTTAAGACTTCCATCGACAGAGCTCCGATAGCCTAATGGCTAGACCGTTGGGTTCCAAGCGCGTGGTGCTGGGTTCGAGTCCCGGCCGGAACGAAAATCTTCCATGTATATATTTCTCTTCTAATTTGAAGATTCTTTTTTTTTTCAATTTCTTTCTTTTGCAAATATGGATTATTTATGTACGGAAGAAAATTCTGAGTCAGTTTAATCATTCGACCTTTAGATTTCAAAGATTTTAGATCAATAATTACTAAGGTGCATTTTATATTTTTATTATAATTAAGACACCGATCAACAGAGATCCGATAGTATATTGGCGAGAGCGTTGGGCTTCCATGAGTGTCGCCCTGGGTTCAAATCCCAGCCGGAAAGGAAATCTTAAATGCAAATATTTTTTTCTAATTTTATAATTCTTTTTTTTTATTTTTCCCTTTTGCGAAGTCAGTCAGTCAGTCTGACTGTCAATCAGTCAAGCACTCAGTCATTCAGTCTCAGTCAGTCAGTCCAGTCAGTCAGTCACTCAGTCAGTCAGTTAGTCCTTCAGCCAGTCAGTCAAGCAGTCAGTCATTTAGTCTCAGTCAGTCAGTCATTCAGTCAGTCAGTCAGTCAGGCAGTCAGTCAGTCAGGCAGTCAGTCAGTCAGTCAGTCGGTCAGTCCTGTGCAGTCAGTTAGTCACTAAAGCAGTCAGTCAGTCTCAGTCAGTCAGTCAGTCAGTCAGTCCAGTCCAGTCTCAGTCAGTCAGTCAGTCAGTCTCGGTCAGTCAGTCAGTCAGTCATTCAGTCAGTCAGTCAGTCAGGCAGTCAGTCAGTCGGTCAGCCTTATTCAGTCAGTCTGTCAGTCAGTCAGTCGGTCAGTCCTGTCCAGTCAGTTAGTCAGTCAAGCAGTCAGTCAGGTAGTCAAGCAGTCAGTCAGTCAGTGTCAGTCAGTCATTTAGTCATTCAGTCAGTCAGTGAAATAGCCAGTCAGAGAGTCAAGCAGTCAGTCAGTCAGTCTCAGTCAGTCAGTTAGTCAGTCAGTCAGTCAGTCAGTCAGTCAGTCCAGTCTCAGTCAGTCAGGCAGTTAGTCAGTCAGTCTCGGTCAGTCAGTGAGTCAGTCAGTCAGTATCAGTCAGTCAGTGAGTCAGTCTGTCAGTCAGGCAGTATCAGTCAGGCAGTAAGACTCCGCTCGACAGAACTCCGATAGCCTGATGGCTAGACCGCTGGTCTTCCAAGAGAGTGGCCTGGGTTCGAGTCCCAGCCGGAGCGAATATCTTCAATGTATATATTTCTTTTCTAATTTGAAAATTCTTTTTTTTTTCAATTTCTTTCCTTTGCAATTATTGATTATTTATGTAGGGAAGAAAATTCTGAGTCAGTTTAATTTTTCGACACGAAGATTTCAAAGTGTTTAAATAAACAATTACCAAGGTGCATTTTTTGTTTTTATTATATTTAAAACTCCCACCGACAGAGCTCCCATAGACTAATGGCTAGAGTGGTAGGCTTCCAAGCGAGTGGCCCTGGGTTCGAGTCCCAGCCTGAACGAAAATCTTCAATGTATACTTTTAGTTTCTAATTTGAAATTTCTTCTTCTTTTTTTTTTAATTTTTCTCTTTTGCGAATATTGATTATTTATGTAGGGAGAAAAATTCTGAGACAGTTTAATTATTCGACCTGTAAATTTCAAAGTGTTTGAATCAATAATTACCAAGGTGCATTTTTTGTTTTTATTATGTTTAAGACTTCCATCGACAGAGCTCCGATAGCCTAATGGCTAGACCGTTGGGTTCCAAGCGCGTGGTACTGGGTTCGAGTCCCGGCCGGAACGAAAATCTTCCATGTATATATTTCTCTTCTAATTTGAAGATTCTTTTTTTTTTCAATTTCTTTCTTTTGCAAATATGGATTATTTATGTACGGAAGAAAATTCTGAGTCAGTTTAATCATTCGACCTTTAGATTTCAAAGATTTTAGATCAATAATTACTAAGGTGCATTTTTTGTTTTTATTATAATTAAGACACCGATCAACAGAGCTCCGATAGTATATTGGCGAGAGCGTTGGGCTTCCATGAGTGTCGCCCTGGGTTCAAATCCCAGCCGGAAAGGAAATCTTAAATGCAAATATTTTTTTATAATTCTTTTTTTTTTATTTTTCCCTTTTGCGAAGTCAGTCAGTCAGTCTGACAGTCAATCAGTCAAGCACTCAGTCATTCAGTCTCAGTCAGTCAGTCCAGTCAGTCAGTCACTCAGTCAGTCAGTTAGTCCTTCAGCCAGTCAGTCAAGCAGTCAGTCATTTAGTCTCAGTCAGTCAGTCATTCATTCAGTCAGTCAGTCAGGCAGTCAGTCAGTCAGTCAGTCGGTCAGTCCTGTGCAGTCAGTTAGCCACTAAAGCAGTCAGTCAGTCTCAGTCAGTCAGTCAGTCAGTCAGTCCAGTCCAGTCTCAGTCAGTCAGTCAGTCAGTCTCGGTCAGTCAGTCAGTCAGTCAGTCAGTCAGGCAGTCAGTCAGTCGGTCAGCCTTATTCAGTCAGTCTGTCAGTCAGTCAGTCAGTCAGCCTTATTCAGTCAGTCTGTCAGTCAGCCTTATTCAGTCAGTCTGTCAGTCAGTCAGTCGGTCAGTCCTGTCCAGTCAGTTAGTCAGTCAAGCAGTCAGTCAGGTAGTCAAGCAGTCAGTCAGTCAGTGTCAGTCAGTCATTTAGTCATTCAGTCAGTCAGTGAAATAGCCAGTCAGAGAGTCAAGCAGTCAGTCAGTCAGTCTCAGTCAGTCAGTTAGTCAGTCAGTCAGTCAGTCCAGTCTCAGTCAGTCAGGCAGTTAGTCAGTCAGTCTCGGTCAGTCAGTGAGTCAGTCAGTCAGTATCAGTCAGTCAGTGAGTCAGTCTGTCAGTCAGGCAGTATCAGTCAGGCAGTAAGACTCCGCTCGACAGAACTCCGATAGCCTAATGGCTAGACCGCTGGTCTTCCAAGCGAGTGGCCTGGGTTCGAGTCCCAGCCGGAGCGAATATCTTCAATGTATATATTTCTTTTCTAATTTGAAAATTCTTTTTTTTTTCAATTTCTTTCCTTTGCAATTATTGATTATTTATGTAGGGAGAAAAATTCTGAGTCAGTTTAATCATTCGACCTTTAGATTTCAAAGATTTTAGATCAATAATTACTAAGGTGCATTTTTTGTTTTTATTATAATTAAGACACCGATCAACAGAGATCCGATAGTATATTGGCGAGAGCGTTGGGCTTCCATGAATGTCGCCCTGGGTTCAAATCCCAGCCGGAAAGGAAATCTTAAATGCAAATATTTTTTTCTAATTTTATAATTCTTTTTTTTTATTTTTCCCTTTTGCGAAGTCAGTCAGTCAGTCTGACAGTCAATCAGTCAAGCACTCAGTCTTTCAGTCTCAGTCAGTCAGTCCAGTCAGTCAGTCACTCAGTCAGTCAGTTAGTCCTTCAGCCAGTCAGTCAAGCAGTCAGTCATTTAGTCTCAGTCAGTCAGTCATTCAGTCAGTCAGTCAGTCAGGCAGTCAGTCAGTCAGTCAGTCGGTCAGTCCTGTGCAGTCAGTTAGTCACTAAAGCAGTCAGTCAGTCTCAGTCAGTCAGTCAGTCAGTCAGTCCAGTCCAGTCTCAGTCAGTCAGTCAGTCAGTCTCGGTCAGTCAGTCAGTCAGTCATTCAGTCAGTCAGTCAGTCAGGCAGTCAGTCAGTCGGTCAGCCTTATTCAGTCAGTCTGTCAGTCAGTCAGTCAGTCAGCCTTATTCAGTCAGTCTGTCAGTCATCCTTATTCAGTCAGTCTGTCAGTCAGTCAGTCGGTCAGTCCTGTCCAGTCAGTTAGTCAGTCAAGCAGTCAGTCAGGTAGTCAAGCAGTCAGTCAGTCAGTCTCAGTCAGTCAGTTAGTCAGTCAGTCAGTCAGTCAGTCAGTCAGTCCAGTCTCAGTCAGTCAGGCAGTTAGTCAGTCAGTCTCGGTCAGTCAGTGAGTCAGTCAGTCAGTGTCAGTCAGTCAGTGAGTCAGTCTGTCAGTCAGGCAGTATCAGTCAGGCAGTAAGACTCCGCTCGACAGAACTCCGATAGCCTAATGGCTAGACCGCTGGTCTTCCAAGCGAGTGGCCTGGGTTCGAGTCCCAGCCGGAGCGAATATCTTCAATGTATATATTTCTTTTCTAATTTGAAAATTCTTTTTTTTTTCAATGTCTTTATTTTGCAATTATTGATTATTTATGTAGGGAAGAAAATTCTGAGTCAGTTTAATTTTTCGACACGAAGATTTCAAAGTGTTTAAATAAACAATTACCAAGGTGCATTTTTTGTTTTTATTATATTTAAAACTCCCACCGACAGAGCTCCCATAGACTAATGGCTAGAGTGTTAGGCTTCCAAGCGAGTGGCCCTGGGTTCGAGTCCTAGCCTGAACGAAAATCTTCAATGTATACTTTTAGTTTCTAATTTGAAATTTCTTCTTCTTTTTTTTTTAATTTTTCTCTTTTGCGAATATTGATTATTTATGTAGGGAGAAAAATTCTGAGTCAGTTTAATTATTCGACCTGTAAATTTCAAAGTGTTTGAATCAATAATTACCAAGGTGCATTTTTTGTTTTTATTATATTTAAGACTTCCATCGACAGAGCTCCGATAGCCTAATGGCTAGACCGTTGGGTTCCAAGCGCGTGGTACTGGGTTCGAGTCCCGGCCGGAACGAAAATCTTCCATGTATATATTTCTCTTCTAATTTGAAGATTCTTTTTTTTTTCAATTTCTTTCTTTTGCAAATATGGATTATTTATGTACGGAAGAAAATTCTGAGTCAGTTTAATCATTCGACCTTTAGATTTCAAAGATTTTAGATCAATAATTACTAAGGTGCATTTTTTGTTTTTATTATAATTAAGACACCGATCAACAGAGATCCGATAGTATATTGGCGAGAGCGTTGGGCTTCCATGAGTGTCGCCCTGGGTTCAAATCCCAGCTGGAAAGGAAATCTTAAATGCAAATATTTTTTTCTAATTTTATAATTCTTTTTTTTTTATTTTTCCCTTTTGCGAAGTCAGTCAGTCAGTCTGACAGTCAATCAGTCAAGCACTCAGTCATTCAGTCTCAGTCAGTCAGTCCAGTCAGTCAGTCACTCAGTCAGTCAGTTAGTCCTTCAGCCAGTCAGTCAAGCAGTCAGTCATTTAGTCTCAGTCAGTCAGTCATTCACTCAGTCAGTCAGTCAGGCAGTCAGTCAGTCAGTCAGTCGGTCAGTCCTGTGCAGTCAGTTAGTCACTAAAGCAGTCAGTCAGTCTCAGTCAGTCAGTCAGTCAGTCAGTCCAGTCCAGTCTCAGTCAGTCAGTCAGTCAGTCTCGGTCAGTCAGTCAGTCAGTCATTCAGTCAGTCAGTCAGTCAGGCAGTCAGTCAGTCGGTCAGCCTTATTCAGTCAGTCTGTCAGTCAGTCAGTCAGTCAGCCTTATTCAGTCAGTCTGTCAGTCATCCTTATTCAGTCAGTCTGTCAGTCAGTCAGTCGGTCAGTCCTGTCCAGTCAGTTAGTCAGTCAAGCAGTCAGTCAGGTAGTCAAGCAGTCAGTCAGTCAGTGTCAGTCAGTCATTTAGTCATTCAGTCAGTCAGTGAAATAGCCAGTCAGAGAGTCAAGCAGTCAGTCAGTCAGTCTCAGTCAGTCAGTTAGTCAGTCAGTCAGTCAGTCAGTCAGTCAGTCCAGTCTCAGTCAGTCAGGCAGTTAGTCAGTCAGTCTCGGTCAGTCAGTGAGTCAGTCAGTCAGTATCAGTCAGTCAGTGAGTCAGTCTGTCAGTCAGGCAGTATCACTCAGGCAGTAAGACTCCGCTCGACAGAACTCCGATAGCCTAATGGCTAGACCGCTGGTGTTCCAAGCAAATGGCCTGGGTTCGAGTCCCAGCCGGAGCGAACATCTTCAATGTATATATTTCTTTTCTAATTTGAAAATTCTTTTTTTTTTCAATTTCTTTCCTTTGCAATTATTGATTATTTATGTAGGGAAGAAAATTCTGAGTCAGTTTAATTTTTCGACACGAAGATTTCAAAGTGTTTAAATAAACAATTACCAAGGTGCATTTTTTGTTTTTATTATATTTAAAACTCCCACCGGCAGAGCTCCCATAGACTAATGGCTAGAGTGTTAGTCTTCCAAGCGAGTGGCCCTGGGTTCGAGTCCCAGCCTGAACGAAAATCTTCAATGTATACTTTTAGTTTCTAATTTGAAATTTCTTCTTCTTTTTTTTTTAATTTTTCTCTTTTGCGAATGTTGATTATTTATGTAGGGAGAAAAATTCTGAGTCAGTTTAATTATTCGACCTGTAAATTTCAAAGTGTTTGAATCAATAATTACCAAGGTGCATTTTTTGTTTTTATTATATTTAAGACTTCCATCGACAGAGCTCCGATAGCCTAATGGCTAGACCGTTGGGTTCCTAGCGCGTGGTACTGGGTTCGAGTCCCGGCCGGAAAGGAAATCTTAAATGCAAATATTTTTTTTCTAATTTTATAATTCTTTTTTTTTTTATTTTTCCCTTTTGCGAAGTCAGTCAGTCAGTCTGACAGTCAATCAGTCAAGCACTCAGTCATTCAGTCTCAGTCAGTCAGTCCAGTCAGTCAGTCACTCAGTCAGTCAGTTAGTCCTTCAGCCAGTCAGTCAAGCAGTCAGTCATTTAGTCTCAGTCAGTCAGTCATTCAGTCAGTCAGTCAGTCAGGCAGTCAGTCAGTCAGTCAGTCGGTCAGTCCTGTGCAGTCAGTTAGTCACTAAAGCAGTCAGTCAGTCTCAGTCAGTCAGTCAGTCAGTCAGTCCAGTCCAGTCTCAGTCAGTCAGTCAGTCAGTCTCGGTCAGTCAGTCAGTCAGTCATTCAGTCAGTCAGTCAGTGAGGCAGTCAGTCAGTCAGTCAGCCTTATTCAGTCAGTCTGTCAGTCATCCTTATTCAGTCAGTCTGTCAGTCAGTCAGTCGGTCAGTCCTGTCCAGTCAGTTAGTCAGTCAAGCAGTCAGTCAGGTAGTCAAGCAGTCAGTCAGTCAGTGTCAGTCAGTCATTTAGTCATTCAGTCAGTCAGTGAAATAGCCAGTCAGAGAGTCAAGCAGTCAGTCAGTCAGTCTCAGTCAGTCTGTTAGTCAGTCAGTCAGTCAGTCAGTCAGTCAGTCCAGTCTCAGTCAGTCAGGCAGTTAGTCAGTTAGTCTCGGTCAGTCAGTGAGTCAGTCAGTCAGTATCAGTCAGTCAGTGAGTCAGTCTGTCAGTCAGGCAGTATCAGTCAGGCAGTAAGACTCCGCTCGACAGAACTCCGATAGCCTAATGGCTACACCGCTGGTCTTCCAAGCGAGTGGCCTGGGTTCGAGTCCCAGCCGGAGCGAATATCTTCAATGTATATATTTCTTTTCTAATTTGAAAATTCTTTTTTTTTCAATTTCTTTCCTTTGCAATTATTGATTATTTATGTAGGGAAGAAAATTCTGAGTCAGTTTAATTTTTCGACACGAAGATTTCAAAGTGTTTAAATAAACAATTACCAAGGTGCATTTTTTGTTTTTATTATATTTAAAACTCCCACCGACAGAGCTCCCATAGACAAATGGCTAACGTGTTAGGCTTCCAAGCGAGTGGCCCTGGGTTCGAGTCCCAGCCTGAACGAAAATCTTCAATGTATACTTTTAGTTTCTAATTTGAAATTTCTTCTTCTTTTTTTTTAATTTTTCTCTTTTGCGAATATTGATTATTTATGTAGGGAGAAAAATTCTGAGTCAGTTTAATTATTCGACCTGTAAATTTCAAAGTGTTTGAATCAATAATTACCAAGGTGCATTTTTTGTTTTTATTATATTTAAGACTTCCATCGACAGAGCTCCGATAGCCTAATGGCTAGACCGTTGGGTTCCTAGCGCGTGGTACTGGGTTCGAGTCCCGGCCGGAAAGGAAATCTTAAATGCAAATATTTTTTTCTAATTTTATAATTCTTTTTTTTTTATTTTTCCCTTTTGCGAAGTCAGTCAGTCAGTCTGACAGTCAATCAGTCAAGCACTCAGCCATTCAGTCTCAGTCAGTCAGTCCAGTCAGTCAGTCACTCAGTCAATCAGTTAGTCCTTCAGCCAGTCAGTCAAGCAGTCAGTCATTTAGTCTCAGTCAGTCAGTCATTCAGTCAGTCAGTCAGTCAGGCAGTCAGTCAGTCAGTCAGTCGGTCAGTCCTGTGCAGTCAGTTAGTCACTAAAGCAGTCAGTCAGTCTCAGTCAGTCAGTCAGTCAGTCAGTCCAGTCCAGTCTCAGTCAGTCCGTCAGTCAGTCTCGGTCAGTCAGTCAGTCAGTCATTCAGTCAGTCAGTCAGTCAGGCAGTCAGTCAGTCGGTCAGCCTTATTCAGTCAGTCTGTCAGTCAGTCAGTCAGTCAGCCTTATTCAGTCAGTCTGTCAGTCATCCTTATTCAGTCAGTCTGTCAATCAGTCAGTCGGTCAGTCCTGTCCAGTCAGTTAGTCAGTCAAGCAGTCAGTCAGGTAGTCAAGCAGTCAGTCAGTCAGTGTCAGTCAGTCATTTAGTCATTCAGTCAGTCAGTGTCAGTCAGTCAGAGAGTCAAGCAGTCAGTCAGTCAGTCTCAGTCAGTCAGTTAGTCAGTCAGTCTCGGTCAGTCAGTGAGTCAGTCAGTCAGTATCAGTCAGTCAGTGAGTCAGTCTGTCAGTCAGGCAGTATCAGTCAGGCAGTAAGACTCCGCTCGACAGAACTCCGATAGCCTAATGGCTAGACCGCTGGTCTTCCAAGCGAGTGGCCTGGGTTCGAGTCCCAACCTGAGCGAATATCTTCAATGTATATATTTCTTTTCTAATTTGAAAATTCTTTTTTTTCTTTCAATTTCTTTCCTTTGCAATTATTGATTATTTATGTAGGGAAGAAAATTCTGAGTCAGTTTAATTTCCGACACGAAGATTTCAAAGTGTTTAAATAAACAATTACCAAGGTGCATTTTTTGTTTTTATTATATTTAAAACTCCCACCGACAGAGCTCCCATCGACTAATGGCTAGAGTAATAGGCTTCCAAGCGAGTGGCCCTGGGTTCGAGTCCCAGCCTGAACGAAAATCTTCAATGTATACTTTTAGTTTCTAATTTGAAATTTCTTCTTCTTTTTTTTTAAATTTTTCTCTTTTGCGAATATTGATTATTTATGTAGGGAGAAAAATTCTGAGTCAGTTTAATTATTCGACCTGTAAATTTCAAAGTGTTTGAATCAATAATTACCAAGGTGCATTTTTTGTTTTTATTATATTTAAGACTTCCATCGACAGAGCTCCGATAGCCTAATGGCTAGACCGTTGGGTTCCAAGCGCGTGGTGCTGGGTTCGAGTCCCGGCCGGAACGAAAATCTTCCATGTATATATTTCTCTTCTAATTTGAAGATTCTTTTTTTTTCAATTTCTTTCTTTTGCAAATATGGATTATTTATGTACGGAAGAAAATTCTGAGTCAGTTTAATCATTCGACCTTTAGATTTCAAAGATTTTAGATCAATAATTACTAAGGTGCATTTTATATTTTTATTATAATTAAGACACCGATCAACAGAGATCCGATAGTATATTGGCGAGAGCGTTGGGCTTCCATGAGTGTCGCCCTGGGTTCAAATCCCAGCCGGAAAGGAAATCTTAAATGCAAATATTTTTTTCTAATTTTATAATTCTTTTTTTTATTTTTCCCTTTTGCGAAGTCAGTCAGTCAGTCTGACTGTCAATCAGTCAAGCACTCAGTCATTCAGTCTCAGTCAGTCAGTCCAGTCACTCAGTCAGTCAGTTAGTCCTTCAGCCAGTAAGTCAAGCAGTCAGTCATTTAGTCTCAGTCAGTCAGTCATTCAGTCAGTCAGTCAGTCAGGCAGTCAGTCAGTCAGGCAGTCAGTCAGTCAGTCAGTCGGTCAGTCCTGTGCAGTCAGTTAGTCACTAAAGCAGTCAGTCAGTCTCAGTCAGTCAGTCAGTCAGTCAGTCCAGTCCAGTCTCAGTCAGTCAGTCAGTCAGTCTCGGTCAGTCAGTCAGTCAGTCATTCAGTCAGTCAGTCAGTCAGGCAGTCAGTCAGTCGGTCAGCCTTATTCAGTCAGTCTGTCAGTCAGTCAGTCGGTCAGTCCTGTCCAGTCAGTTAGTCAGTCAAGCAGTCAGTCAGGTAGTCAAGCAGTCAGTCAGTCAGTGTCAGTCAGTCATTTAGTCATTCAGTCAGTCAGTGAAATAGTCAGTCAGTCAGTCAGTCAGTCAGTCAGTCCAGTCTCAGTCAGTCAGGCAGTTAGTCAGTCAGTCTCGGTCAGTCAGTGAGTCAGTCAGTCAGTATCAGTCAGTCAGTGAGTCAGTCTGTCAGTCAGGCAGTATCACTCAGGCAGTAAGACTCCGCTCGACAGAACTCCGATAGCCTAATGGCTAGACCGCTGGTGTTCCAAGCAAATGGCCTGGGTTCGAGTCCCAGCCGGAGCGAACATCTTCAATGTATATATTTCTTTTCTAATTTGAAAATTCTTTTTTTTTTCAATTTCTTTCCTTTGCAATTATTGATTATTTATGTAGGGAAGAAAATTCTGAGTCAGTTTAATTTTTCGACACGAAGATTTCAAAGTGTTTAAATAAACAATTACCAAGGTGCATTTTTTGTTTTTATTATATTTAAAACTCCCACCGGCAGAGCTCCCATAGACTAATGGCTAGAGTGTTAGTCTTCCAAGCGAGTGGCCCTGGGTTCGAGTCCCAGCCTGAACGAAAATCTTCAATGTATACTTTTAGTTTCTAATTTGAAATTTCTTCTTCTTTTTTTTTTAATTTTTCTCTTTTGCGAATGTTGATTATTTATGTAGGGAGAAAAATTCTGAGTCAGTTTAATTATTCGACCTGTAAATTTCAAAGTGTTTGAATCAATAATTACCAAGGTGCATTTTTTGTTTTTATTATATTTAAGACTTCCATCGACAGAGCTCCGATAGCCTAATGGCTAGACCGTTGGGTTCCTAGCGCGTGGTACTGGGTTCGAGTCCCGGCCGGAAAGGAAATCTTAAATGCAAATATTTTTTTTCTAATTTTATAATTCTTTTTTTTTTTATTTTTCCCTTTTGCGAAGTCAGTCAGTCAGTCTGACAGTCAATCAGTCAAGCACTCAGTCATTCAGTCTCAGTCAGTCAGTCCAGTCAGTCAGTCACTCAGTCAGTCAGTTAGTCCTTCAGCCAGTCAGTCAAGCAGTCAGTCATTTAGTCTCAGTCAGTCAGTCATTCAGTCAGTCAGTCAGTCAGGCAGTCAGTCAGTCAGTCAGTCGGTCAGTCCTGTGCAGTCAGTTAGTCACTAAAGCAGTCAGTCAGTCTCAGTCAGTCAGTCAGTCAGTCAGTCCAGTCCAGTCTCAGTCAGTCAGTCAGTCAGTCTCGGTCAGTCAGTCAGTCAGTCATTCAGTCAGTCAGTCAGTGAGGCAGTCAGTCAGTCAGTCAGCCTTATTCAGTCAGTCTGTCAGTCATCCTTATTCAGTCAGTCTGTCAGTCAGTCAGTCGGTCAGTCCTGTCCAGTCAGTTAGTCAGTCAAGCAGTCAGTCAGGTAGTCAAGCAGTCAGTCAGTCAGTGTCAGTCAGTCATTTAGTCATTCAGTCAGTCAGTGAAATAGTCAGTCAGTCAGTCAGTCAGTCAGTCAGTCCAGTCTCAGTCAGTCAGGCAGTTAGTCAGTCAGTCTCGGTCAGTCAGTGAGTCAGTCAGTCAGTATCAGTCAGTCAGTGAGTCAGTCTGTCAGTCAGGCAGTATCACTCAGGCAGTAAGACTCCGCTCGACAGAACTCCGATAGCCTAATGGCTAGACCGCTGGTGTTCCAAGCAAATGGCCTGGGTTCGAGTCCCAGCCGGAGCGAACATCTTCAATGTATATATTTCTTTTCTAATTTGAAAATTCTTTTTTTTTTCAATTTCTTTCCTTTGCAATTATTGATTATTTATGTAGGGAAGAAAATTCTGAGTCAGTTTAATTTTTCGACACGAAGATTTCAAAGTGTTTAAATAAACAATTACCAAGGTGCATTTTTTGTTTTTATTATATTTAAAACTCCCACCGGCAGAGCTCCCATAGACTAATGGCTAGAGTGTTAGTCTTCCAAGCGAGTGGCCCTGGGTTCGAGTCCCAGCCTGAACGAAAATCTTCAATGTATACTTTTAGTTTCTAATTTGAAATTTCTTCTTCTTTTTTTTTTAATTTTTCTCTTTTGCGAATGTTGATTATTTATGTAGGGAGAAAAATTCTGAGTCAGTTTAATTATTCGACCTGTAAATTTCAAAGTGTTTGAATCAATAATTACCAAGGTGCATTTTTTGTTTTTATTATATTTAAGACTTCCATCGACAGAGCTCCGATAGCCTAATGGCTAGACCGTTGGGTTCCTAGCGCGTGGTACTGGGTTCGAGTCCCGGCCGGAAAGGAAATCTTAAATGCAAATATTTTTTTTCTAATTTTATAATTCTTTTTTTTTTTATTTTTCCCTTTTGCGAAGTCAGTCAGTCAGTCTGACAGTCAATCAGTCAAGCACTCAGTCATTCAGTCTCAGTCAGTCAGTCCAGTCAGTCAGTCACTCAGTCAGTCAGTTAGTCCTTCAGCCAGTCAGTCAAGCAGTCAGTCATTTAGTCTCAGTCAGTCAGTCATTCAGTCAGTCAGTCAGTCAGGCAGTCAGTCAGTCAGTCAGTCGGTCAGTCCTGTGCAGTCAGTTAGTCACTAAAGCAGTCAGTCAGTCTCAGTCAGTCAGTCAGTCAGTCAGTCCAGTCCAGTCTCAGTCAGTCAGTCAGTCAGTCTCGGTCAGTCAGTCAGTCAGTCATTCAGTCAGTCAGTCAGTGAGGCAGTCAGTCAGTCAGTCAGCCTTATTCAGTCAGTCTGTCAGTCATCCTTATTCAGTCAGTCTGTCAGTCAGTCAGTCGGTCAGTCCTGTCCAGTCAGTTAGTCAGTCAAGCAGTCAGTCAGGTAGTCAAGCAGTCAGTCAGTCAGTGTCAGTCAGTCATTTAGTCATTCAGTCAGTCAGTGAAATAGCCAGTCAGAGAGTCAAGCAGTCAGTCAGTCAGTCTCAGTCAGTCTGTTAGTCAGTCAGTCAGTCAGTCAGTCAGTCAGTCCAGTCTCAGTCAGTCAGGCAGTTAGTCAGTCAGTCTCGGTCAGTCAGTGAGTCAGTCAGTCAGTATCAGTCAGTCAGTGAGTCAGTCTGTCAGTCAGGCAGTATCAGTCAGGCAGTAAGACTCCGCTCGACAGAACTCCGATAGCCTAATGGCTACACCGCTGGTCTTCCAAGCGAGTGGCCTGGGTTCGAGTCCCAGCCGGAGCGAATATCTTCAATGTATATATTTCTTTTCTAATTTGAAAATTCTTTTTTTTTCAATTTCTTTCCTTTGCAATTATTGATTATTTATGTAGGGAAGAAAATTCTGAGTCAGTTTAATTTTTCGACACGAAGATTTCAAAGTGTTTAAATAAACAATTACCAAGGTGCATTTTTTGTTTTTATTATATTTAAAACTCCCACCGACAGAGCTCCCATAGACAAATGGCTAACGTGTTAGGCTTCCAAGCGAGTGGCCCTGGGTTCGAGTCCCAGCCTGAACGAAAATCTTCAATGTATACTTTTAGTTTCTAATTTGAAATTTCTTCTTCTTTTTTTTTAATTTTTCTCTTTTGCGAATATTGATTATTTATGTAGGGAGAAAAATTCTGAGTCAGTTTAATTATTCGACCTGTAAATTTCAAAGTGTTTGAATCAATAATTACCAAGGTGCATTTTTTGTTTTTATTATATTTAAGACTTCCATCGACAGAGCTCCGATAGCCTAATGGCTAGACCGTTGGGTTCCTAGCGCGTGGTACTGGGTTCGAGTCCCGGCCGGAAAGGAAATCTTAAATGCAAATATTTTTTTCTAATTTTATAATTCTTTTTTTTTTATTTTTCCCTTTTGCGAAGTCAGTCAGTCAGTCTGACAGTCAATCAGTCAAGCACTCAGCCATTCAGTCTCAGTCAGTCAGTCCAGTCAGTCAGTCACTCAGTCAGTCAGTTAGTCCTTCAGCCAGTCAGTCAAGCAGTCAGTCATTTAGTCTCAGTCAGTCAGTCATTCAGTCAGTCAGTCAGTCAGGCAGTCAGTCAGTCAGTCAGTCGGTCAGTCCTGTGCAGTCAGTTAGTCACTAAAGCAGTCAGTCAGTCTCAGTCAGTCAGTCAGTCAGTCAGTCCAGTCCAATCTTAGTCAGTCCGTCAGTCAGTCTCGGTCAGTCAGTCAGTCATTCAGTCAGTCAGTCAGTCAGGCAGTCAGTCAGTCGGTCAGTCTTATTCAGTCAGTCTGTCAGTCAGTCAGTCAGTCAGCCTTATTCAGTCAGTCTGTCAGTCATCCTTATTCAGTCAGTCTGTCAGTCAGTCAGTCGGTCAGTCCTGTCCAGTCAGTTAGTCAGTCAAGCAGTCAGTCAGGTAGTCAAGCAGTCAGTCAGTCAGTGTCAGTCAGTCATTTAGTCATTCAGTCAGTCAGTGTCAGTCAGTCAGAGAGTCAAGCAGTCAGTCAGTCAGTCTCAGTCAGTCAGTTAGTCAGTCAGTCTCGGTCAGTCAGTGAGTCAGTCAGTCAGTATCAGTCAGTCAGTGAGTCAGTCTGTCAGTCAGGCAGTATCAGTCAGGCAGTAAGACTCCGCTCGACAGAACTCCGATAGCCTAATGGCTAGACCGCTGGTCTTCCAAGCGAGTGGCCTGGGTTCGAGTCCCAACCTGAGCGAATATCTTCAATGTATATATTTCTTTTCTAATTTGAAAATTCTTTTTTTTTTTTTCAATTTCTTTCCTTTGCAATTATTGATTATTTATGTAGGGAAGAAAATTCTGAGTCAGTTTAATTTCCGACACGAAGATTTCAAAGTGTTTAAATAAACAATTACCAAGGTGCATTTTTTGTTTTTATTATATTTAAAACTCCCACCGACAGAGCTCCCATCGACTAATGGCTAGAGTAATAGGCTTCCAAGCCAGTGGCCCTGGGTTCGAGTCCCAGCCTGAACGAAAATCTTCAATGTATACTTTTAGTTTCTAATTTGAAATTTCTTCTTCTTTTTTTTTAAATTTTTCTCTTTTGCGAATATTGATTATTTATGTAGGGAGAAAAATTCTGAGTCAGTTTAATTATTCGACCTGTAAATTTCAAAGTGTTTGAATCAATAATTACCAAGGTGCATTTTTTGTTTTTATTATATTTAAGACTTCCATCGACAGAGCTCCGATAGCCTAATGGCTAGACCGTTGGGTTCCAAGCGCGTGGTGCTGGGTTCGAGTCCCGGCCGGAACGAAAATCTTCCATGTATATATTTCTCTTCTAATTTGAAGATTCTTTTTTTTTTCAATTTCTTTCTTTTGCAAATATGGATTATTTATGTACGGAAGAAAATTCTGAGTCAGTTTAATCATTCGACCTTTAGATTTCAAAGATTTTAGATCAATAATTACTAAGGTGCATTTTATATTTTTATTATAATTAAGACACCGATCAACAGAGATCCGATAGTATATTGGCGAGAGCGTTGGGCTTCCGTGAGTGTCGCCCTGGGTTCAAATCCCAGCCGGAAAGGAAATCTTAAATGCAAATATTTTTTTCTAATTTTATAATTCTTTTTTTTTATTTTTCCCTTTTGCGAAGTCAGTCAGTCAGTCTGACTGTCAATCAGTCAAGCACTCAGTCATTCAGTCTCAGTCAGTCAGTCCAGTCAGTCAGTCACTCAGTCAGTCAGTTAGTCCTTCAGCCAGTCAGTCAAGCAGTCAGTCATTTAGTCTCAGTCAGTCAGTCATTCAGTCAGTCAGTCAGTCAGGCAGTCAGTCAGTCAGGCAGTCAGTCAGTCAGTCAGTCGGTCAGTCCTGTGCAGTCAGTTAGTCACTAAAGCAGTCAGTCAGTCTCAGTCAGTCAGTCAGTCAGTCAGTCCAGTCCAGTCTCAGTCAGTCAGTCAGTCAGTCTCGGTCAGTCAGTCAGTCAGTCTCGGTCAGTCAGTCAGTCAGTCAGGCAGTCAGTCAGTCGGTCAGCCTTATTCAGTCAGTCTGTCAGTCAGTCAGTCGTTCAGTCCTGTCCAGTCAGTTAGTCAGTCAAGCAGTCAGTCAGGTAGTCAAGCAGTCAGTCAGTCAGTGTCAGTCAGTCATTTAGTCATTCAGTCAGTCAGTGAAATAGTCAGTCAGTCAGTCAGTCAGTCAGTCAGTCCAGTCTCAGTCAGTCAGGCAGTTAGTCAGTCAGTCTCGGTCAGTCAGTGAGTCAGTCAGTCAGTATCAGTCAGTCAGTGAGTCAGTCTGTCAGTCAGGCAGTATCATTCAGGCAGTAAGACTCCGCTCGACAGAACTCCGATAGCCTAATGGCTAGACCGCTGGTCTTCCAAGCGAGTGGCCTGGGTTCGAGTCCCAGCCGGAGCGAATATCTTCAATGTATATATTTCTTTTCTAATTTGAAAATTCTTTTTTTTTTCAATTTCTTTCCTTTGCAATTATTGATTATTTATGTAGGGAAGAAAATTCTGAGTCAGTTTAATTTTTCGACACGAAGATTTCAAAGTGTTTAAATAAACAATTTCCAAGGTGCATTTTTTGTTTTTATTATATTTAAAACTCCCACCGACAGAGCTGCCATAGACTAATGGCTAGAGTGGTAGGCTTCCAAGCGAGTGGCCCTGGGTTCGAGTCCCAGCCTGAACGAAAATCTTCAATGTATACTTTTAGTTTCTAATTTGAAATTTCTTCTTCTTTTTTTTTTAATTTTTCTCTTTTGCGAATATTGATTATTTATGTAGGGAGAAAAATTCTGAGACAGTTTAATTATTCGACCTGTAAATTTCAAAGTGTTTGAATCAATAATTACCAAGGTGCATTTTTTGTTTTTATTATATTTAAGACTTCCATCGACAGAGCTCCGATAGCCTAATGGCTAGACCGTTGGGTTCCAAGCGCGTGGTACTGGGTTCGAGTCCCGGCCGGAACGAAAATCTTCCATGTATATATTTCTCTTCTAATTTGAAGATTCTTTTTTTTTTTCAATTTCTTTCTTTTGCAAATATGGATTATTTATGTACGGAAGAAAATTCTGAGTCAGTTTAATCATTCGACCTTTAGATTTCAAAGATTTTAGATCAATAATTACTAAGGTGCATTTTTTGTTTTTATTATAATTAAGACACCGATCAACAGAGATCCGATAGTATATTGGCGAGAGCGTTGGGCTTCCATGAGTGTCGCCCTGGGTTCAAATCCCAGCCGGAAAGGAAATCTTAAATGCAAATATTTTTTTATAATTCTTTTTTTTTTATTTTTCCCTTTTGCGAAGTCAGTCAGTCAGTCTGACAGTCAATCAGTCAAGCACTCAGTCATTCAGTCTCAGTCAGTCAGTCCAGTCAGTCAGTCACTCAGTCAGTCAGTTAGTCCTTCAGCCAGTCAGTCAAGCAGTCAGTCATTTAGTCTCAGTCAGTCAGTCATTCATTCAGTCAGTCAGTCAGGCAGTCAGTCAGTCAGTCAGTCGGTCAGTCCTGTGCAGTCAGTTAGTCACTAAAGCAGTCAGTCAGTCTCAGTCAGTCAGTCAGTCAGTCAGTCCAGTCCAGTCTCAGTCAGTCAGTCAGTCAGTCTCGGTCAGTCAGTCAGTCAGTCATTCAGTCAGTCAGTCAGTCAGGCAGTCAGTCAGTCGGTCAGCCTTATTCAGTCAGTCTGTCAGTCAGTCAGCCTTATTCAGTCAGTCTGTCAGTCATCCTTATTCAGTCAGTCTGTCAGTCAGTCAGTCGGTCAGTCCTGTCCAGTCAGTTAGTCAGTCAAGCAGTCAGTCAGGTAGTCAAGCAGTCAGTCAGTCAGTGTCAGTCAGTCATTTAGTCATTCAGTCAGTCAGTGAAATAGCCAGTCAGAGAGTCAAGCAGTCAGTCAGTCAGTCTCAGTCAGTCAGTTAGTCAGTCAGTCAGTCAGTCAGTCAGTCAGTCAGTCCAGTCTCAGTCAGTCAGGCAGTTAGTCAGTCAGTCTCGGTCAGTCAGTGAGTCAGTCAGTCAGTATCAGTCAGTCAGTGAGTCAGTCTGTCAGTCAGGCAGTATCAGTCAGGCAGTAAGACTCCGCTCGACAGAACTCCGATAGCCTAATGGCTAGACCGCTGGTCTTCCAAGCGAGTGGCCTGGGTTCGAGTCCCAGCCGGAGCGAATATCTTCAATGTATATATTTCTTTTCTAATTTGAAAATTCTTTTTTTTTTCAATTTCTTTCCTTTGCAATTATTGATTATTTATGTAGGGAGAAAAATTCTGAGTCAGTTTAATTATTCGACCTGAAAATTTCAAAGTGTTTGAATCAATAATTACCAAGGTGCATTTTTTGTTTTTATTATATTGAAGACTTCCATCGACAGAGCTCCGATAGCCTAATGGCTAGACCGTTGGGTTCCAAGCGCGTGGTACTGGGTTCGAGTCCCGGCCGGAACGAAAATCTTCCATGTATATATTTCTCTTCTAATTTGAAGATTCTTTTTTTTTTCAATTTCTTTCTTTTGCAAATATGGATTATTTATGTACGGAAGAAAATTCTGAGTCAGTTTAATCATTCGACCTTTAGATTTCAAAGATTTTAGATCAATAATTACTAAGGTGCATTTTTTGTTTTTATTATAATTAAGACACCGATCAACAGACATCCGATAGTATATTGGCGAGAGCGTTGGGCTTCCATGAGTGTCGCCCTGGGTTCAAATCCCAGCCGGAAAGGAAATCTTAAATGCAAATATTTTTTTCTAATTTTATAATTCTTTTTTTTTATTTTTCCCTTTTGCGAAGTCAGTCAGTCAGTCTGACAGTCAATCAGTCAAGCACTCAGTCTTTCAGTCTCAGTCAGTCAGTCCAGTCAGTCAGTCACTCAGTCAGTCAGTTAGTCCTTCAGCCAGTCAGTCAAGCAGTCAGTCATTTAGTCTCAGTCAGTCAGTCATTCAGTCAGTCAGTCAGTCAGGCAGTCAGTCAGTCAGTCAGTCGGTCAGTCCTGTGCAGTCAGTTAGTCACTAAAGCAGTCAGTCAGTCTCAGTCAGTCAGTCAGTCAGTCAGTCCAGTCCAGTCTCAGTCAGTCAGTCAGTCAGTCTCGGTCAGTCAGTCAGTCAGTCATTCAGTCAGTCAGTCAGTCAGGCAGTCAGTCAGTCGGTCAGCCTTATTCAGTCAGTCTGTCAGTCAGTCAGTCAGTCAGCCTTATTCAGTCAGTCTGTCAGTCATCCTTATTCAGTCAGTCTGTCAGTCAGTCAGTCGGTCAGTCCTGTCCAGTCAGTTAGTCAGTCAAGCAGTCAGTCAGGTAGTCAAGCAGTCAGTCAGTCAGTGTCAGTCAGTCATTTGGTCATTCAGTCAGTCAGTGAAATAGCCAGTCAGAGAGTCAAGCAGTCAGTCTCAGTCAGTCAGTTAGTCAGTCAGTCAGTCAGTCAGTCAGTCAGTCCAGTCTCAGTCAGTCAGGCAGTTAGTCAGTCAGTCTCGGTCAGTCAGTGAGTCAGTCAGTCAGTCAGTATCAGTCAGTCAGTGAGTCAGTCTGTCAGTCAGGCAGTATCAGTCAGGCAGTAAGACTCCGCTCGACAGAACTCCGATAGCCTAATGGCTAGACCGCTGGTCTTCCAAGCGAGTGGCCTGGGTTCGAGTCCCAGCCGGAGCGAATATCTTCAATGTATATATTTCTTTTCTAATTTGAAAATTCTTTTTTTTTTCAATTTCTTTATTTTGCAATTATTGATTATTTATGTAGGGAAGAAAATTCTGAGTCAGTTTAATTTTTCGACACGAAGATTTCAAAGTGTTTAAATAAACAATTACCAAGGTGCATTTTTTGTTTTTATTATATTTAAGGGGGTCCGGGACACAAAAATCCTCAAATTTTGCAATTTTTTTTTATAATTTGAAAAATTGCTCCGTTTCTTTCTGCTTAAGAGGACGTTTAAATCTTGTTTCTACCTTAAATAGAACGAAAGTTATAGTTATTTTTGTTGCATGCATCTAACGAATGTGTACATAACTTTAAAACTTTAAACGCGTTTTTCTCCATGATGCAATTTTTCCCGATTTCTTGCATTCAAACTCTTATAAGTCAGGAACCGATAGAGATAAAGTAATGCAACTTGGAGCATATCTTTTTCAAGCAATTTACTTTAATTTTTATTCGGCGAATTTGAAAAAAACGTTTACTTCAAAAATTATGATTTTTTTAAAAAAAAGTATCTTCGAATTTTTCGAAATTTTTCTTCAAATATTTTTTATTTTTTATTGAATCAATATTTTTAAAATCGCCGAATAAAAATTAAAGCTTAGATATTTGTGTATACTTTTTTGAAAAAAAATTGAAAATTGACCAACAATATTTTGAGTTATAGCAATTTAAAGCAACCCCATTTTTTTGAAAAAAACTAATTAAATTTAAATAAAAAAATATTTTTTTTTCATATTTATGTTATGATTTTGCTTATTAAATAAATGATGAATCAGTTCAAAAAATTTCAAAACTCTAAAGTACATTATAAAAAAATTTTCAAAATGTGTCCCGGACCCCCTTAAAACTCCCACCGACAGAGCTCCCATAGACTAATGGCTAGAGTGTTAGGCTTCCAAGCGAGTGGCCCTGGGTTCGAGTCCTAGCCTGAACGAAAATCTTCAATGTATACTTTTAGTTTCTAATTTGAAATTTCTTCTTCTTTTTTTTTTAATTTTTCTCTTTTGCGAATATTGATTATTTATGTAGGGAGAAAAATTCTGAGTCAGTTTAATTATTCGACCTGTAAATTTCAAAGTGTTTGAATCAATAATTACCAAGGTGCATTTTTTGTTTTTATTATATTTAAGACTTCCATCGACAGAGCTCCGATAGCCTAATGGCTAGACCGTTGGGTTCCAAGCGCGTGGTACTGGGTTCGAGTCCCGGCCGGAACGAAAATCTTCCATGTATATATTTCTCTTCTAATTTGAAGATTCTTTTTTTTTTCAATTTCTTTCTTTTGCAAATATGGATTATTTATGTACGGAAGAAAATTCTGAGTCAGTTTAATCATTCGACCTTTAGATTTCAAAGATTTTAGATCAATAATTACTAAGGTGCATTTTTTGTTTTTATTATAATTAAGACACCGATCAACAGAGATCCGATAGTATATTGGCGAGAGCGTTGGGCTTCCATGAGTGTCGCCCTGGGTTCAAATCCCAGCCGGAAAGGAAATCTTAAATGCAAATATTTTTTTCTAATTTTATAATTCTTTTTTTTTTATTTTTCCCTTTTGCGAAGTCAGTCAGTCAGTCTGACAGTCAATCAGTCAAGCACTCAGTCAATCAGTCTCAGTCAGTCAGTCCAGTCAGTCAGTCACTCAGTCAGTCAGTTAGTCCTTCAGCCAGTCAGTCAAGCAGTCAGTCATTTAGTCTCAGTCAGTCAGTCATTCAGTCAGTCAGTCAGTCAGGCAGTCAGTCAGTCAGTCAGTCGGTCAGTCCTGTGCTGTCAGTTAGTCACTAAAGCAGTCAGTCAGTCTCAGTCAGTCAGTCAGTCAGTCAGTCCAGTCCAGTCTCAGTCAGTCAGTCAGTCAGTCTCGGTCAGTCAGTCAGTCAGTCATTCAGTCAGTCAGTCAGGCAGTCAGTCAGTCGGTCAGCCTTATTCAGTCAGTCAGTCAGTCAGTCAGTCAGCCTTATTCAGTCAGTCTGTCAGTCATCCTTATTCAGTCAGTCTGTCAGTCAGTCAGTCGGTCAGTCCTGTCCAGTCAGTTAGTCAGTCAAGCAGTCAGTCAGGTAGTCAAGCAGTCAGTCAGTCAGTGTCAGTCAGTCATTTAGTCATTCAGTCAGTCAGTGAAATAGCCAGTCAGAGAGTCAAGCAGTCAGTCAGTCAGTCTCAGTCAGTCAGTTAGTCAGTCAGTCAGTCAGTCAGTCAGTCAGTCTAGTCTCAGTCAGTCAGGCAGTTAGTCAGTCAGTCTCGGTCAGTCAGTGAGTCAGTCAGTCAGTGAGTCAGTCTGTCAGTCAGGCAGTATCATTCAGGCAGTAAGACTCCGCTCGACAGAACTCCGATAGCCTAATGGCTAGACCGCTGGTCTTCCAAGCGAGTGGCCTGGGTTCGAGTCCCAGCCGGAGCGAATATCTTCAATGTATATATTTCTTTCCTAATTTGAAAATTCTTTTTTTTTTCAATTTCTTTCCTTTGCAATTATTGATTATTTATGTAGGGAAGAAAATTCTGAGTCAGTTTAATTTTTCGACACGAAGATTTCAAAGTATTTAAATAAACAATTACCAAGGTGCATTTTTTGTTTTTATTATATTTAAAACTCCCACCGACAGAGCTCATATAGACTAATGGCTAGAGTGTTAGGCTTCCAAGCGAGTGGCCCTGGGTTCGAGTCCCAGCCTGAACGAAAATCTTCAATGTATACTTTTAGTTTCTAATTTGAAATTTCTTCTTCTTTTTTTTTTAATTTTTCTCTTTTGCGAATATTGATTATTTATGTAGGGAGAAAAATTCTGAGTCAGTTTAATTATTCGACCTGTAAATTTCAAAGTGTTTGAATCAATAATTACCAAGGTGCATTTTTTGTTTTTATTATATTTAAGACTTCCATCGACAGAGCTCCGATAGCCTAATGGCTAGACCGTTGGGTTCCAAGCGCGTGGTACTGGGTTCGAGTCCCGGCCGGAACGAAAATCTTCCATGTATATATTTCTCTTCTAATTTGAAGATTCTTTTTTTTTTCAATTTCTTTCTTTTGCAAATATGGATTATTTATGTACGGAAGAAAATTCTGAGTCTGTTTAATCATTCGACCTTTAGATTTCAAAGATTTTAGATCAATAATTACTAAGGTGCATTTTTTGTTTTTATTATAATTAAGACACCGATCAACAGAGATCCGATAGTATATTGGCGAGAGCGTTGGGCTTCCTTGAGTGTCGCCCTGGGTTCAAATCCCAGCCGGAAAGGAAATCTTAAATGCAAATATTTTTTTCTAATTTTATAATTCTTTTTTTTTTATTTTTCCCTTTTGCGAAGTCAGTCAGTCAGTCTGACAGTCAATCAGTCAAGCACTCAGTCATTCAGTCTCAGTCAGTCAGTCCAGTCAGTCAGTCACTCAGTCAGTCAGTTAGTCCTTCAGCCAGTCAGTCAAGCAGTCAGTCATTTAGTCTCAGTCAGTCAGTCATTCAGTCAGTCAGTCAGTCAGGCAGTCAGTCAGGCAGTCAGTCGGTCAGTCCTGTGCAGTCAGTTAGTCACTAAAGCAGTCAGTCAGTCTCAGTCAGTCAGTCAGTCAGTCATTCCAGTCCAGTCTCAGTCAGTCAGTCAGTCAGTCTCGGTCTGTCAGTCAGTCAGTCATTCAGTCAGTCAGTCAGTCAGGCAGTCAGTCAGTCGGTCAGCCTTATTCAGTCAGTCTGTCAGTCAGTCAGTCAGTCAGCCTTATTCAGACAGTCTGTCAGTCATCCTTATTCAGTCAGTCTGTCAGTCAGTCAGTCGGTCAGTCCTGTCCAGTCAGTTAGTCAGTCAAGCAGTCAGTCAGGTAGTCAAGCAGTCAGTCAGTCAGTGTCAGTCAGTCATTTAGTCATTCAGTCAGTCAGTGAAATAGCCAGTCAGAGAGTCAAGCAGTCAGTCAGTCAGTCTCAGTCAGTCAGTTAGTCAGTCAGTCAGTCAGTCAGTCAGTCAGTCCAGTCTCAGTCAGTCAGGCAGTTAGCTAGTCAGTCTCGGTCAGTCAGTGAGTCAGTCAGTCAGTATCAGTCAGTCAGTGAGTCAGTCTGTCAGTCAGGCAGTATCAGTCAGGCAGTAAGACTCCGCTCGACAGAACTCCGATAGCCTAATGGCTAGACCGCTGGTCTTCCAAGCGAGTGGCCTGGGTTCGAGTCCCAGCCGGAGCGAATATCTTCAATGAATATATTTCTTTTCTAATTTGAAAATTCTTTTTTTTTTTCAATTTCTTTCCTTTGCAATTATTGATTATTTATGTAGGGAAGAAAATTCTGAGTCAGTTTAATTTTTCGACACGAAGATTTCAAAGTGTTTAAATAAACAATTACCAAGGTGCATTTTTTGTTTTTATTATATTTAAAACTCCCACCGACAGAGCTCCCATAGACTAATGGCTAGAGTGTTAGGCTTCCAAGCGAGTGGCCCTGGGTTCGAGTCCCAGCCTGAACGAAAATCTTCAATGTATACTTTTAGTTTCTAATTTAAAATTTCTTCTTCTTTTTTTTTTAATTTTTCTCTTTTGCGAATATTGATTATTTATGTAGGGAGAAAAATTCTGAGTCAGTTTAATTATTCGACCTGTAAATTTCAAAGTGTTTGAATCAATAATTACCAAGGTGCATTTTTTGTTTTTATTATATTTAAGACTTCCATCGACAGAGCTCCGATAGCCTAATGGCTAGACCGTTGGGTTCCTAGCGCGTGGTACTGGGTTCGAGTCCCGGCCGGAAAGGAAATCTTAAATGCAAATATTTTTTTCTAATTTTATAATTCTTTTTTTTTTATTTTTCCCTTTTGCGAAGTCAGTCAGTCAGTCTGACAGTCAATCAGTCAAGCACTCAGTCATTCAGTCTCAGTCAGTCAGTCAGTCACTCAGTCAGTCAGTTAGTCCTTCAGCCAGTCAGTCAAGCAGTCAGTCATTTATTCTCAGTCAGTCAGTCATTCAGTCAGTCAGTCAGTCAGGCAGTCAGTCAGTCAATCAGTCGGTCAGTCCTGTGCAGTCAGTTAGTCACTAAAGCAGTCAGTCAGTCTCAGTCAGTCAGTCAGTCAGTCAGTCCAGTCTAGTCTCAGTCAGTCAGTCAGGCAGTCAGTCAGTCGGTCAGCCTTATTCAGTCAGTCTGTCAGTCAGTCAGTCAGTCAGCCTTATTCAGTCAGTCTGTCAGTCCTGTCCAGTCAGTTAGTCAGTCAAGCAGTCAGTCAGGTAGTCAAGCAGTCAGTCAGTCAGTGTCAGTCAGTCATTTAGTCATTCAGTCAGTCAGTGAAATAGCCAGTCAGAGAGTCAAGCAGTCAGTCAGTCAGTCTCAGTCAGTCAGTTAGTCAGTCAGTCAGTCAGTCAGTCAGTCAGTCCAGTCTCAGTCAGTCAGGCAGTTAGTCAAGCAGTCAGTCAGTCAGTCTCAGTCAGTCAGTTAGTCAGTCAGTCAGTCAGTCAGTCAGTCAGTCCAGTCTCAGTCAGTCAGGCAGTTAGTCAGTCAGTCTCGGTCAGTCAGTGAGTCAGTCAGTCAGTATCAGTCAGTCAGTGAGTCAGTCTGTCAGTCAGGCAGTATCAGTCAGGCAGTAAGACTCCGCTCGACAGAACTCCGATAGCCTAATGGCTAGACCGCTGGTCTTCCAAGCGAGTGGCCTGGGTTCGAGTCCCAGCCGGAGCGAATATCTTCAATGTATATATTTCTTTTCTAATTTGAAAATTCTTTTTTTTTCAATTTCTTTCCTTTGCAATTATTGATTATTTATGTAGGGAAGAAAATTCTGAGTCAGTTTAATTTTTCGACACGAAGATTTCAAAGTGTTTAAATAAACAATTACCAAGGTGCATTTTTTGTTTTTATTATATTTAAAACTCCCACCGACAGAGCTCCCATAGACTAATGGCTAGAGTGTTAGGCTTCCAAGCGAGTGGCCCTGGGTTCGAGTCCCAGCCTGAACGAAAATCTTCAATGTATACTTTTAGTTTCTAATTTGAAATTTCTTCTTCTTTTTTTTTTAATTTTTCTCTTTTGCGAATATTGATTATTTATGTAGGGAGAAAAATTCTGAGTCAGTTTAATTATTCGACCTGTAAATTTCAAAGTGTTTGAATCAATAATTACCAAGGTGCATTTTTTGTTTTTATTATATTTAAGACTTCCATCGACAGAGCTCTGATAGCCTAATGGCTAGACCGTTGGGTTCCAAGCGCGTGGTACTGGGTTCGAGTCCCGGCCGGAACGAAAATCTTCCATGTATATATTTCTCTTCTAATTTGAAGATTCTTTTTTTTTTCAATTTCTTTCTTTTGCAAATATGGATTATTTATGTACGGAGGAAAATTCTGAGTCAGTTTAATCATTCGACCTTTAGATTTCAAAGATTTTAGATCAATAATTACTAAGGTGCATTTTTTGTTTTTATTATAACTAAGACACCGATCAACAGAGATCCGATAGTATATTGGCGAGAGCGTTGGGCTTCCATGAGTGTCGCCCTGGGTTCAAATCCCAGCCGGAAAGGAAATCTTAAATGCAAATATTTTTTTCTAATTTTATAATTCTTTTTTTTTTATTTTTCCCTTTTGCGAAGTCAGTCAGTCAGTCTGACAGTCAATCAGTCAAGCACTCAGTCATTCAGTCTCAGTCAGTCAGTCCAGTCAGTCAGTCACTCAGTCAGTCAGGCAGTCAGTCAGTCAGTCAGTCAGTCCTGTGCAGTCAGTTAGTCACTAAAGCAGTCAGTCAGTCTCAGTCAGTCAGTCAGTCAGTCAGTCCAGTCCAGTCTCAGTCAGTCAGTCAGTCAGTCTCGGTCAGTCAGTCAGTCAGTCATTCAGTCAGTCAGTCAGTCAGGCAGTCAGTCAGTCGGTCAGCCTTATTCAGTCAGTCAGTCAGTCTGCCTTATTCAGTCAGTCTGTCAGTCATCCTTATTCAGTCCGTCTGTCAGTCAGTCAGTCGGTCAGTCCTGTCCAGTCAGTTAGTCAGTCAAGCAGTTAGTCAGGTAGTCAAGCAGTCAGTCAGTCAGTGTCAGTCAGTCATTTAGTCATTCAGTCAGTCAGTGAAATAGCCCGTCAGAGAGTCAAGCAGTCAGTCAGTCAGTCTCAGTCAGTCAGTTAGTCAGTCAGTCAGTCAGTCAGTCAGTCAGTCCAGTCTCAGTCAGTCAGGCAGTTAGTCAGTCAGTCTCGGTCAGTCAGTGAGTCAGTCAGTCAGTATCAGTCAGTCAGTGAGTCAGTCTGTCAGTCAGGCAGTATCAGTCAGGCAGTAAGACTCCGCTCGACAGAACTCCGATAGCCTAATGGCTAAACCGCTGGTCTTCCAAGCGAGTGGCCTGGGTTCGAGTCCCAGCCGGAGCGAATATCTTCAATGTATATATTTCTTTTCTAATTTGAAAATTCTTTTTTTTTTTCAATTTCTTTCCTTTGCAATTATTGATTATTTATGTAGGGAAGAAAATTCTGAGTCAGTTTAATTTTTCTACACAAAGATTTCAAAGTGTTTAAATAAACAATTACCAAGGTGCATTTTTTGTTTTTATTATATTTAAAACTCCCACCGACAGAGCTCCCATAGACTAATGGCTAGAGTGTTAGGCTTCCAAGCGAGTGGCCCTGGGTTCGAGTCCCAGCCTGAACGAAAATCTTCAATGTATACTTTTAGTTTCTAATTTGAAATTTCTTCTTCTTTTTTTTTTTTAATTTTTCTCTTTTGCGAATATTGATTATTTATGTAGGGAGAAAAATTCTGAGTCAGTTTAATTATTCGACCTGTAAATTTCAAAGTGTTTGAATCAATAATTACCTAGGTGCATTTTTTGTTTTTATTATATTTAAGACTTCCATCGACAGAGCTCCGATAGCCTAATGGCTAGACCGTTGGGTTCCAAGCGCGTGGTACTGGGTTCGAGTCCCGGCCGGAACGAAAATCTTCCATGTATATATTTCTCTTCTAATTTGAAGATTCTTTTTTTTTCAATTTCTTTCTTTTGCAAATATGGATTATTTATGTACGGAAGAAAATTCTGAGTCAGTTTAATCATTCGACCTTTAGATTTCAAAGATTTTAGATCAATAATTACTAAGGTGCATTTTTTGTTTTTATTATAATTAAGACACCGATCAACAGAGATCCGATAGTATATTGGCGAGAGCGTTGGGCTTCCATGAGTGTCGCCCTGGGTTCAAATCCCAGCCGGAAAGGAAATCTTAAATGCAAATACTTTTTTCTAATTTTATAATTCTTTTTTTTTTATTTTTCCCTCTTGCGAAGTCAGTCAGTCAGTCTGACAGTCAATCAGTCAAGCACTAAGTCATTCAGTCTCAGTCAGTCAGTCCAGTCAGTCAGTCACTCAGTCAGTCAGTTAGTCCTTCAGCCAGTCAGTCAAGCAGTCAGTCATTTAGTCTCAGTCAGTCAGTCATTCAGTCAGTCAGTCAGTCAGGCAGTCAGTCAGTCAGTCAGTCGGTCAGTCCTGTGCTGTCAGTTAGTCACTAAAGCAGTCAGTCAGTCTCAGTCAGTCAGTCAGTCAGTCAGTCCAGTCCAGTCTCAGTCAGTCAGTCAGTCAGTCTCGGTCAGTCAGTCAGTCAGTCATTCAGTCAGTCAGTCAGTCAGGCAGTCAGTCAGTCGGTCAGCCTTATTCAGTCAGTCAGTCAGTCAGTCAGTCAGCCTTATTCAGTCAGTCTGTCAGTCATCCTTATTCAGTCAGTCTGTCAGTCAGTCAGTCGGTCAGTCCTGTCCAGTCAGTTAGTCAGTCAAGCAGTCAGTCAGGTAGTCAAGCAGTCAGTCAGTCAGTGTCAGTCAGTCATTTAGTCATTCAGTCAGTCAGTGAAATAGCCAGTCAGAGAGTCAAGCAGTCAGTCAGTCAGTCTCAGTCAGTCAGTTAGTCAGTCAGTCAGTCAGTCAGTCAGTCAGTCCAGTCTCAGTCAGTCAGGCAGTTAGTCAGTCAGTCTCGGTCAGTCAGTGAGTCAGTCAGTCAGTGAGTCAGTCTGTCAGTCAGGCAGTATCATTCAGGCAGTAAGACTCCGCTCGACAGAACTCCGATAGCCTAATGGCTAGACCGCTGGTCTTCCAAGCGAGTGGCCTGGGTTCGAGTCCCAGCCAGAGCGAATATCTTCAATGTATATATTTCTTTCCTAATTTGAAAATTCTTTTTTTTTCAATTTCTTTCCTTTGCAATTATTGATTATTTATGTAGGGAAGAAAATTCTGAGTCAGTTTAATTTTTCGACATGAAGATTTCAAAGTGTTTAAATAAACAATTACCAAGGTGCATTTTTTGTTTTTATTATATTTAAAACTCCCAAAGACAGAGCTCCCATAGACTAATGGCTAGAGTGTTAGGCTTCCAAGCGAGTGGCCCTGGGTTCGAGTCCCAGCCTGAACGAAAATCTTCAATGTATACTTTTAGTTTCTAATTTGAAATTTCTTCTTCTTTTTTTTTAATTTTTCTCTTTTGCGAATATTGATTATTTATGTAGGGAGAAAAATTCTGAGTCAGTTTAATTATTCGACCTGTAAATTTCAAAGTGTTTGAATCAATAATTACCAAGGTGCATTTTTTGTTTTATTATATTTAAGACTTCCATCGACAGAGCTCCGATAGCCTAATGGCTAGACCGTTGGGTTCCAAGCGCGTGGTACTGGGTTCGAGTCCCGGCCGGAAGGAAAATCTTCCATGTATATATTTCTCTTCTAATTTGAAGATTCTTTTTTTTTTCAATTTCTTTCTTTTGCAAATATGGATTATTTATGTACGGAAGAAAATTCTGAGTCAGTTTAATCATTCGACCTTTAGATTTCAAAGATTTTAGATCAATAATTACTAAGGTGCATTTTTTGTTTTTATTATAATTAAGACACCGATCAACAGAGATCCGATAGTATATTGGCGAGAGCGTTGGGCTTCCATGAGTGTCGCCCTGGGTTCAAATCCCAGCCGGAAAGGAAATCTTAAATGCAAATATTTTTTTCTAATTTTATAATTCTTTTTTTTTTATTTTTCCCTTTTGCGAAGTCAGTCAGTCAGTCTGACAGTCAATCAGTCAAGCACTCAGTCATTCAGTCTCAGTCAGTCAGTCCAGTCAGTCAGTCACTCAGTCAGTCAGTTAGTCCTTCAGCCAGTCAGTCAAGCAGTCAGTCATTCAGTCTCAGTCAGTCAGTCATTCAGTCAGTCAGTCAGTCAGGCAGTCAGTCAGTCAGTCAGTCGGTCAGTCCTGTGCAGTCAGTTAGTCACTAAAGCAGTCAGTCAGTCTCAGTCAGTCAGTCAGTCAGTCTCGGTCAGTCAGTCAGTCAGTCATTCAGTCAGTCAGTCAGTCAGGCAGTCAGTCAGTCGGTCAGCCTTATTCAGTCAGTCTGTCAGTCAGTCAGTCAGCCTTATTCAGTCAGTCTGTCAGTCATCCTTATTCAGTCAGTCTGTCAGTCAGTCAGTCGGTCAGTCCTGTCCAGTCAGTTAGTCAGTCAAGCAGTCAGTCAGGTAGTCAAGCAGTCAGTCAGTCAGTGTCAGTCAGTCATTTAGTCATTCAGTCAGTCAGTGAAATAGCCAGTCAGAGAGTCAAGCAGTCAGTCAGTCAGTCTCAGTCAGTCAGTTAGTCAGTCAGTCAGTCAGTCAGTATCAGTCAGTCAGTGAGTCAGTCTGTCAGCCAGGCAGTATCAGTCAGGCAGTAAGACTCCGCTCGACAAAACTCCGATAGCCTAATGGCTAGACCGCTGGTCTTCCAAGCGAGTGGCCTGGGTTCGAGCCCCAGCCGGAGCGAATATCTTCAATGTATATATTTCTTTTCTAATTTGAAAATTCTTTTTTTTTCAATTTCTTTCCTTTGCAATTATTGATTATTTATGTAGGGAAGAAAATTCTGAGTCAGTTTAATTTTTCGACACGAAGATTTCAAAGTGTTTAAATAAACAATTACCAAGGTGCATTTTTTGTTTTTATTATATTTAAAACTCCCACCGACAGAGCTCCCATAGACTAATGGCTAGAGTGTTAGGCTTCCAAGCGAGTGGCCCTGGGTTCGAGTCCCAGCCTGAACGAAAATCTTCAATGTATACTTTTAGTTTCTAATTTGAAATTTCTTCTTCTTTTTTTTTAATTTTTCTCTTTTGCGAATATTGATTATTTATGTAGGGAGAAAAATTCTGAGTCAGTTTAATTATTCGACCTGTAAATTTCAAAGTGTTTGAATCAATAATTACCAAGGTGCATTTTTTGTTTTTATTATATTTAAGACTTCCATCGACAGAGCTCCGATAGCCTAAAGGCTAGACCATTGGGTTCCTAGCGCGTGGTACTGGGTTCGAGTCCCGGCCGGAAAGGAAATCTTAAATGCAAATATTTTTTTCTAATTTTATAATTCTTTTTTTTTTATTTTTCCCTTTTGCGAAGTCAGTCAGTCAGTCTGACAGTCAATCAGTCAAGCACTCAGTCATTCAGTCTCAGTCAGTCAGTCCAGTCAGTCAGTCACTCAGTCAGTCAGTTAGTCCTTCAGCCAGTCAGTCAAGCAGTCAGTCATTTAGTCTCAGTCAGTCAGTCATTCAGTCAGTCAGTCAGTCAGGCAGTCAGTCAGTCAGTCAGTCGGTCAGTCCTGTGCAGTCAGTTAGTCACTAAAGCAGTCAGTCAGTCTCAGTCAGTCAGTCAGTCAGTCAGTCCAGTAAAGTCTCAGTCAGTCAGTCAGTCAGTCTCGGTCAGTCAGTCAGTCAGTCATTCAGTCAGTCAGTCAGTCAGGCAGTCAGTCAGTCGGTCAGCCTTATTCAGTCAGTCTGTCAGTCAGTCAGTCAGTCAGCCTTATTCAGTCAGTCTGTCAGTCATCCTTATTCAGTCAGTCTGTCAGTCAGTCAGTCGGTCAGTCCTGTCCAGTTAGTTAGTCAGTCAAGCAGTCAGTCAGGTAGTCAAGCAGTCAGTCAGTCTGTGTCAGTCAGTCATTTAGTCATTCAGTCAGTCAGTGAAATAGCCAGTCAGAGAGTCAAGCAGTCAGTCAGTCAGTCTCAGTCAGTCAGTTAGTCAGTCAGTCAGTCAGTCAGTCAGTCAGTCCAGTCTCAGTCAGTCAGTCAGTTAGTCAGTCAGTCTCGGTCAGTCAGTGAGTCAGTCAGTCAGTATCAGTCAGTCAGTGAGTCAGTCTGTCAGTCAGGCAGTATCAGTCAGGCAGTAAGACTCCGCTCGACAGAACTCCGATAGCCTAATGGCTAGACCGCTGGTCTTCCAAGCGAGTGGCCTGGGTTCGAGTCCCAGCCGGAGCGAATATCTTCAATGTCTATATTTCTTTTCTAATTTGAAAATTCTTTTTTTTTTCAATTTCTTTCCTTTGCAATTATTGATTATTTATGTAGGGAAGAAAATTCTGAGTCAGTTTAATTTTTCGACACTCAGATTTCAAAGTGTTTAAATAAACAATTACCAAGGTGCATTTTTTGTTTTTATTATATTTAAAACTCCCACCGACAGAGCTCCCATAGACTAATGGCTAGAGTGTTAGGCTTCCAAGCGAGTGGCCCTGGGTTCGAGTCCCAGCCTGAACGAAAATCTTCAATGTATACTTTTAGTTTCTAATTTGAAATTTCTTCTTCTTTTTTTTTTTTAATTTTTCTCTTTTGCGAATATTGATTATTTATGTAGGGAGAAAAATTCTGAGTCAGTTTAATTATTCGACCTGTAAATTTCAAAGTGTTTGAATCAATAATTACCAAGGTGCATTTTTTGTTTTTATTATATTTAAGACTTCCATCGACAGAGCTCCGATAGCCTAATGGCTAGACCGTTGGGTTCCAAGCGCGTGGTACTGGGTTCGAGTCCCGGCCGGAACGAGAATCTTCCATGTATATATTTCTCTTCTAATTTGAAGATTCTTTTTTTTTCAATTTCTTTCTTTTGCAAATATGGATTATTTATGTACGGAAGAAAATTCTGAGTCAGTTTAATCATTCGACCTTAAGATTTCAAAGATTTTAGATCAATAATTACTAAGGTGCATTTTTTGTTTTTATTATAATTAAGACACCGATCAACAGAGATCCGATAGTATATTGGCGAGAGCGTTGGGCTTCCATGAGTGTCGCCATGGGTTCAAATCCCAGCCGGAAAGGAAATCTTAAATGCAAATATTTTTTTCTAATTTTATAATTCTTTTTTTTTATTTTTCCCTTTTGCGAAGTCAGTCAGTCAGTCTGACAGTCAATCAGTCAAGCACTCAGTCATTCAGTCTCAGTCAGTCAGTCCAGTCAGTCAGTCACTCAGTCAGTCAGTTAGTCCTTCAGCCAGTCAGTCAAGCAGTCAGTCATTTAGTCTCAGTCAGTCAGTCATTCAGTCAGTCAGTCAGTCAGGCAGTCAGTCAGTCAGTCAGTCGGTCAGTCCTGTGCAGTCAGTTAGTCACTAAAGCAGTCAGTCAGTCTCAGTCAGTCAGTCAGTCAGTCAGTCCAGTAAAGTCTCAGTCAGTCAGTCAGTCAGTCTCGGTCAGTCAGTCAGTCAGTCATTCAGTCAGTCAGTCAGTCAGGCAGTCAGTCAGTCGGTCAGCCTTATTCAGTCAGTCTGTCAGTCAGTCAGTCAGTCAGCTTATTCAGTCAGTCTGTCAGTCATCCTTATTCAGTCAGTCTGTCAGTCAGTCAGTCGGTCAGTCCTGTCCAGTTAGTTAGTCAGTCAAGCAGTCAGTCAGGTAGTCAAGCAGTCAGTCAGTCTGTGTCAGTCAGTCATTTAGTCATTCAGTCAGTCAGTGAAATAGCCAGTCAGAGAGTCAAGCAGTCAGTCAGTCAGTCTCAGTCAGTCAGTTAGTCAGTCAGTCAGTCAGTCAGTCAGTCAGTCCAGTCTCAGTCAGTCAGTCAGTTAGTCAGTCAGTCTCGGTCAGTCAGTGAGTCAGTCAGTCAGTATCAGTCAGTCAGTGAGTCAGTCTGTCAGTCAGGCAGTATCAGTCAGGCAGTAAGACTCCGCTCGACAGAACTCCGATAGCCTAATGGCTAGACCGCTGGTCTTCCAAGCGAGTGGCCTGGGTTCGAGTCCCAGCCGGAGCGAATATCTTCAATGTATATATTACTTTTCTAATTTGAAAATTCTTTTTTTTTTCAATTTCTTTCCTTTGCAATTATTGATTATTTATGTAGGGAAGAAAATTCTGAGTCAGTTTAATTTTTCGACACGAAGATTTCAAAGTGTTTAAATAAACAATTACCAAGGTGCATTTTTTGTTTTTATTATATTTAAAACTCCCACCGACAGAGCTCCCATAGACTAATGGCTAGAGTGTTAGGCTTCCAAGCGAGTGGCCCTGGGTTCGAGTCCCAGCCTGAACGAAAATCTTCAATGTATACTTTTAGTTTCTAATTTGAAATTTCTTCTTCTTCTTTTTTTAATTTTTCTCTTTTGCGAATATTGATTATTTATGTAGGGAGAAAAATTCTGAGTCAGTTTAATTATTCGACCTGTAAATTTCAAAGTGTTTGAATCAATAATTACCAAGGTGCATTTTTTGTTTTTATTATATTTAAGACTTCCATCGACAGAGCTCCGATAGCCTAATGGCTAGACCGTTGGGTTCCTAGCGCGTGGTACTGGGTTCGAGTCCCGGCCGGAAAGGAAATCTTAAATGCAAATATTTTTTTCTAATTTTATAATTCTTTTTTTTTTATTTTTCCCTTTTGCGAAGTCAGTCAGTCAGTCTGACAGTCAATCAGTCAAGCACTCAGTCATTCAGTCTCAGTCAGTCAGTCCAGTCAGTCAGTCACTCAGTCAGTCAGTTAGTCCTTCAGCCAGTCAGTCAAGCAGTCAGTCATTTAGTCTCAGTCAGTCAGTCATTCAGTCAGTCAGTCAGGCAGTCAGTCAGTCAGTCAGTCGGTCAGTCCTGTGCAGTCAGTTAGTCACTAAAGCAGTCAGTCAGTCTCAGTCAGTCAGTCAGTCAGTCAGTCCAGTCCAGTCCAGTCTCAGTCAGTCAGTCAGTCAGTCTCGGTCAGTCAGTCAGTCAGTCATTCAGTCAGTCAGTCAGTCAGGCAGTCAGTCAGTCGGTCAGCCTTATTCAGTCAGTCTGTCAGTCAGTCAGTCAGTCAGCCTTATTCAGTCAGTCTGTCAGTCATCCTTATTCAGTCAGTCTGTCAGTCAGTCAGTCGGTCAGTCCTGTCCAGTCAGTTAGTCTGTCAAGCAGTCAGTCAGGTAGTCAAGCAGTCAGTCAGTCAGTGTCAGTCAGTCATTTAATCATTCAGTCAGTCAGTGAAATAGCCAGTCAGAGAGTCAAGCAGTCAGTCAGTCAGTCTCAGTCAGTCAGTTAGTCAGTCAGTTAGTCAGTCAGTCAGTCAGTCCAGGCTCAGTCAGTCAGGCAGTTAGTCAGTCAGTCTCGGTCAGTCAGTGAGTCAGTCAGTCAGTATCAGTCAGTCAGTGAGTCAGTCTGTCAGTCAGGCAGTATCAGTCAGGCAGTAAGACTCCGCTCGACAGAACTCCGATAGCCTAATGGCTAGACCGCTGGTCTTCCAAGCGAGTGGCCTGGGTTCGAGTCCCAGCCGGAGCGAATATCTTCAATGTATATATTTCTTTTCTAATTTGAAAATTCTTTTTTTTTTCAATTTCTTTCCTTTGCAATTATTGATTATTTATGTAGGGAAGAAAATTCTGAGTCAGTTTAATTTTTCGACATGAAGATTTCAAAGTGTTTAAATAAACAATTACCAAGGTGCATTTTTTGTTTTTATTATATTTAAAACTCCCACCGACAGAGCTCCCATAGACTAATGGCTAGAGTGTTAGGCTTCCAAGCGAGTGGCCCTGGGTTCGAGTCCCAGCCTGAACGAAAATCTTCAATGTATACTTTTAGTTTCTAATTTGAAATTTCTTCTTCTTTTTTTTTTTAATTTTTCTCTTTTGCGAATATTGATTATTTATGTAGGGAGAAAAATTCTGAGTCAGTTTAATTATTCGACCTGTAAATTTCAAAGTGTTTGAATCAATAATTACCAAGGTGCATTTTTTGTTTTTATTATATTTAAGACTTCCATCGACAGAGCTCCGATAGCCTAATGGCTAGACCGTTGGGTTCCAAGCGCGTGGTACTGGGTTCGAGTCCCGGCCGGAACGAAAATCTTCCATGTATATATTTCTCTTCTAATTTGAAGATTCTTTTTTTTTCAATTTCTTTCTTTTGCAAATATGGATTATTTATGTACGGAAGAAAATTCTGAGTCAGTTTAATCATTCGACCTTTAGATTTCAAAGATTTTAGATCAATAATTACTAAGGTGCATTTTTTGTTTTTATTATAATTAAGACACCGATCAACAGAGATCCGATAGTATATTGGCGAGAGCGTTGGGCTTCCATGAGTGTCGCCATGGGTTCAAATCCCAGCCGGAAAGGAAATCTTAAATGCAAATATTTTTTTCTAATTTTATAATTCTTTTTTTTTTATTTTTCCCTTTTGCGAAGTCAGTCAGTCAGTCTGACAGTCAATCAGTCAAGCACTCAGTCATTCAGTCTCAGTCAGTCAGTCCAGTCAGTCAGTCACTCAGTCAGTCAGTTAGTCCTTCAGCCAGTCAGTCAAGCAGTCAGTCATTTAGTCTCAGTCAGTCATTCATTCAGTCAGTCAGTCAGTCAGGCAGTCAGTCAGTCAGTCAGTCGGTCAGTCCTGTGCAGTCAGTTAGTCACTAAAGCAGTCAGTCAGTCTCAGTCAGTCAGTCAGTCCAGTCCAGTCTCAGTCAGTCAGTCAGTCAGTCTCGGTCAGTCAGTCAGTCAGTCATTCAGTCAGTCAGTCAGTCAGGCAGTCAGTCAGTCGGTCAGCCTTATTCAGTCAGTCTGTCAGTCAGTCAGTCAGTCAGCCTTATTCAGTCAGTCTGTCAGTCATCCTTATTCAGTCAGTCTGTCAGTCAGTCAGTCGGTCAGTCCTGTCCAGTCAGTTAGTCAGTCAAGCAGTCAGTCAGGTAGTCAAGCAGTCAGTCAGTCAGTGTCAGTCAGTCATTTAGTCATTCAGTCAGTCAGTGAAATAGCCAGTCAGAGAGTCAAGCAGTCAGTCAGTCAGTCTCCGTCAGTCAGTTAGTCAGTCAGTCAGTCAGTCAGTCAGTCAGTCCAGTCTCAGTCAGTCAGGCAGTTAGTCAGTCAGTCTCGGTCAGTCAGTGAGTCAGTCAGTCAGTATCAGTCAGTCAGTGAGTCAGTCTGTCAGTCAGGCAGTATTAGTCAGGCAGTAAGACTCCGCTCGACAGAACTCCGATAGCCTAATGGCTAGACCGCTGGTCTTCCAAGCGAGTGGCCTGGGTTCGAGTTACAGCCGGAGCGAATATCTTCAATGTATATATTTCTTTTCTAATTTGAAAATTCTTTTTTTTTTTCAATTTCTTTCCTTTGCAATTATTGATTATTTATGTAGGGAAGAAAATTCTGAGTCAGTTTAAGTTTTCGACACAAAGATTTCAAAGTGTTTAAATAAACAATTACCAAGGTGCATTTTTTGTTTTTATTATATTTAAAACTCCCACCGACAGAGCTCCCATAGACTAATGGCGAGAGTGTTAGGCTTCCAAGCGAGTGGCCCTGGGTTCGAGTCCCAGCCTGAACGAAAATCTTCAATGTATACTTTTAGTTTCTAATTTGAAATTTCTTCTTCTTTTTTTTTTAATTTTTCTCTTTTGCGAATATTGATTATTTATGTAGGGAGAAAAATTCTGAGTCAGTTTAATTATTCGACCTGTAAATTTCAAAGTGTTTGAATCAATAATTACCAAGGTGCATTTTTTGTTTTTATTATATTTAAGACTTCCATCGACAGAGCTCCGATAGCCTAATGGCTAGACCGTTGGGTTCCTAGCCCGTGGTACTGGGTTCGAGTCCCGGCCGGAAAGGAAATCTTAAATGCAAATATTTTTTTCTAATTTTATAATTCTTTTTTTTTTATTTTTCCCTTTTGCGAAGTCAGTCAGTCAGTATGACAGTCAATCAGTCAAGCACTCAGTCATTCAGTCTCAGTCAGTCAGTCCAGTCAGTCAGTCACTCAGTCAGTCAGTTAGTCCTTCAGCCAGTCAGTCAAGCAGTCAGTCATTTAGTCTCAGTCAGTCAGTCATTCAGTCAGTCAGTCAGTCAGGCAGTCAGTCAGTCAGTCAGTCGGTCAGTCCTGTGCAGTCAGTTAGTCACTAAAGCAGTCAGTCATCTCAGTCAGTCAGTCAGTCCAGTCCAGTCTCAGTCAGTCAGTCAGTCAGTCTCGGTCAGTCAGTCAGTCAGTCATTCAGTCAGTCAGTCAGTCAGGCAGTCAGTCAGTCGGTCAGCCTTATTCAGTCAGTCTGTCAGTCAGTCAGTCAGTCAGCCTTATTCAGTCAGTCTGTCAGTCATCCTTATTCAGTCAGTCTGTCAGTCAGTCAGTCGGTCAGTCCTGTCCAGTCAGTTAGTCTGTCAAGCAGTCAGTCAGGTAGTCAAGCAGTCAGTCAGTCAGTGTCAGTCAGTCATTTAGTCATTCAGTCAGTCAGTGAAATAGCCAGTCAGAGAGTCAAGCAGTCAGTCAGTCAGTCTCAGTCAGTCAGTTAGTCAGTCAGTTAGTCCGTCAGTCAGTCAGTCCAGGCTCAGTCAGTCAGGCAGTTAGTCAGTCAGTCTCGGTCAGTCAGTGAGTCAGTCAGTCAGTATCAGTCAGTCAGTGAGTCAGTCTGTCAGTCAGGCAGTATCAGTCAGGCAGTAAGACTCCGCTCGACAGAACTCCGATAGCCTAATGGCTAGACCGCTGGTCTTCCAAGCGAGTGGCCTGGGTTCGAGTCCCAGCCGGAGCGAATATCTTCAATGTATATATTTCTTTTCTAATTTGAAAATTCTTTTTTTTTTCAATTTCTTTCCTTTGCAATTATTGATTATTTATGTAGGGAAGAAAATTCTGAGTCAGTTTAATTTTTCGACACAAAGATTTCAAAGTGTTTAAATAAACAATTACCAAGGTGCATTTTTTGTTTTTATTATATTTAAAACTCCCACCGACAGAGCTCCCATAGACTAATGGCTAGTGTTAGGCTTCCAAGCGAGTGGCCCTGGGTTCGAGTCCCAGCCTGAACGAAAATCTTCAATGTATACTTTTAGTTTCTAATTTGAAATTTCTTCTTCTTTTTTTTTTTTAATTTTTCTCTTTTGCGAATATTGATTATTTATGTAGGGAGAAAAATTCTGAGTCAGTTTAATTATTCGACCTGTAAATTTCAAAGTGTTTGAATCAATAATTACCAAGGTGCATTTTTTGTTTTTATTATATTTAAGACTTCCATCGACAGAGCTCCGATAGCCTAATGGCTAGACCGTTGGGTTCCAAGCGCGTGGTACTGGGTTCGAGTCCCGGCCGGAACGAGAATCTTCCATGTATATATTTCTCTTCTTATTTGAAGATTCTTTTTTTTTCAATTTCTTTCTTTTGCAAATATGGATTATTTATGTACGGAAGAAAATTCTGAGTCAGTTTAATCATTCGACCTTTAGATTTCAAAGATTTTAGATCAATAATTACTAAGGTGCATTTTTTGTTTTTATTATAATTAAGACACCGATCAACAGAGATCCGATAGTATATTGGCGAGAGCGTTGGGCTTCCATGAGTGTCGCCATGGGTTCAAATCCCAGCCGGAAAGGAAATCTTAAATGCAAATATTTTTTTCTAATTTTATAATTCTTTTTTTTTATTTTTCCCTTTTGCGAAGTCAGTCAGTCAGTCTGACAGTCAATCAGTCAAGCACTCAGTCATTCAGTCTCAGTCAGTCAGTCCAGTCAGTCAGTCACTCAGTCAGTCAGTTAGTCCTTCAGCCAGTCAGTCAAGCAGTCAGTCATTTAGTCTCAGTCAGTCAGTCATTCAGTCAGTCAGTCAGTCAGGCAGTCAGTCAGTCAGTCAGTCGGTCAGTCCTGTGCAGTCAGTTAGTCACTAAAGCAGTCAGTCAGTCTCAGTCAGTCAGTCAGTCAGTCAGTCCAGTCCAGTCTCAGTCAGTCAGTCAGTCAGTCTCGGTCAGTCAGTCAGTCAGTCATTCAGTCAGTCAGTCAGTCAGGCAGTCAGTCAGTCGGTCAGCCTTATTCAGTCAGTCTGTCAGTCAGTCAGTCAGTCAGCCTTATTCAGTCAGTCTGTCAGTCATCCTTATTCAGTCAGTCTGTCAGTCAGTCAGTCGGTCAGTCCTGTCCAGTCAGTTAGTCTGTCAAGCAGTCAGTCAGGTAGTCAAGCAGTCAGTCAGTCAGTGTCAGTCAGTCATTTAGTCATTCAGTCAGTCAGTGAAATAGCCAGTCAGAGAGTCAAGCAGTCAGTCAGTCAGTCTCAGTCAGTCAGTTAGTCAGTCAGTTAGTCAGTCAGTCAGTCAGTCCAGGCTCAGTCAGTCAGGCAGTTAGTCAGTCAGTCTCGGTCAGTCAGTGAGTCAGTCAGTCAGTATCAGTCAGTCAGTGAGTCAGTCTGTCAGTCAGGCAGTATCAGTCAGGCAGTAAGACTCCGCTCGACAGAACTCCGATAGCCTAATGGCTAGACCGCTGGTCTTCCAAGCGAGTGGCCTGGGTTCGAGTCCCAGCCGGAGCGAATATCTTCAATGTATATATTTCTTTTCTAATTTGAAAATTCTTTTTTTTTTCAACTTCTTTCCTTTGCAATTATTGATTATTTATGTAGGGAAGAAAATTCTGAGTCAGTTTAATTTTTCGACACGCAGATTTCAAAGTGTTTAAATAAACAATTACCAAGGTGCATTTTTTGTTTTTATTATATTTAAAACTCCCACCGACAGAGCTCCCATAGACTAATGGCTAGAGTGTTAGGCTTCCAAGCGAGTGGCCCTGGGTTCGAGTCCCAGCCTGAACGAAAATCTTCAATGTATACTTTTAGTTTCTAATTTGAAATTTCTTCTTCTTTTTTTTTTAATTTTTCTCTTTTGCGAATATTGATTATTTATGTAGGGAGAAAAATTCTGAGTCAGTTTAATTATTCGACCTGTAAATTTCAAAGTGTTTGAATCAATAATTACCAAGGTGCATTTTTTGTTTTTATTATATTTAAGACTTCCATCGACAGAGCTCCGATAGCCTAATGGCTAGACCGTTGGGTTCCAAGCGCGTGGTACTGGGTTCGAGTCCCGGCCGGAACGAGAATCTTCCATGTATATATTTCTCTTCTAATTTGAAAATTCTTTTTTTTTCAATTTCTTTCTTTTGCAAATATGGATTATTTATGTACGGAAGAAAATTCTGAGTCAGTTTAATCATTCGACCTTAAGATTTCAAAGATTTTAGATCAATAATTACTAAGGTGCATTTTTTGTTTTTATTATAATTAAGACACCGATCAACAGAGATCCGATAGTATATTGGCGAGAGCGTTGGGCTTCCATGAGTGTCGCCATGGGTTCAAATCCCAGCCGGAAAGGAAATCTTAAATGCAAATATTTTTTTCTAATTTTATAATTCTTTTTTTTTATTTTTCCCTTTTGCGAAGTCAGTCAGTCAGTCTGACAGTCAATCAGTCAAGCACTCAGTCATTCAGTCTCAGTCAGTCAGTCCAGTCAGTCAGTCACTCAGTCAGTCAGTTAGTCCTTCAGCCAGTCAGTCAAGCAGTCAGTCATTTAGTCTCAGTCAGTCAGTCATTCAGTCAGTCAGTCAGTCAGGCAGTCAGTCAGTCAGTCAGTCGGTCAGTCCTGTGCAGTCAGTTAGTCACTAAAGCAGTCAGTCAGTCTCAGTCAGTCAGTCAGTCCAGTAAAGTCTCAGTCAGTCAGTCAGTCAGTCTCGGTCAGTCAGTCAGTCAGTCATTCAGTCAGTCAGTCAGTCAGGCAGTCAGTCAGTCGGTCAGCCTTATTCAGTCAGTCTGTCAGTCAGTCAGTCAGTCAGCCTTATTCAGTCAGTCTGTCAGTCATCCTTATTCAGTCAGTCTCTCAGTCAGTCAGTCGGTCAGTCCTGTCCAGTTAGTTAGTCAGTCAAGCAGTCAGTCAGGTAGTCAAGCAGTCAGTCAGTCTGTGTCAGTCAGTCATTTAGTCATTCAGTCAGTCAGTGAAATAGCCAGTCAGAGAGTCAAGCAGTCAGTCAGTCAGTCTCAGTCAGTCAGTTAGTCAGTCAGTCAGTCAGTCAGTCAGTCAGTCCAGTCTCAGTCAGTCAGTCAGTTAGTCAGTCAGTCTCGGTCAGTCAGTGAGTCAGTCAGTCAGTATCAGTCAGTCAGTGAGTCAGTCTGTCAGTCAGGCAGTATCAGTCAGGCAGTAAGACTCCGCTCGACAGAACTCCGATAGCCTAATGGCTAGACCGCTGGTCTTCCAAGCGAGTGGCCTGGGTTCGAGTCCCAGCCGGAGCGAATATCTTCAATGTATATATTACTTTTCTAATTTGAAAATTCTTTTTTTTTTCAATTTCTTTCCTTTGCAATTATTGATTATTTATGTAGGGAAGAAAATTCTGAGTCAGTTTAATTTTTCGACACGAAGATTTCAAAGTGTTTAAATAAACAATTACCAAGGTGCATTTTTTGTTTTTATTATATTTAAAACTCCCACCGACAGAGCTCCCATAGACTAATGGCTAGAGTGTTAGGCTTCCAAGCGAGTGGCCCTGGGTTCGAGTCCCAGCCTGAACGAAAATCTTCAATGAATACTTTTAGTTTCTAATTTGAAATTTCTTCTTCTTCTTTTTTTAATTTTTCTCTTTTGCGAATATTGATTATTTATGTAGGGAGAAAAATTCTGAGTCAGTTTAATTATTCGACCTGTAAATTTCAAAGTGTTTGAATCAATAATTACCAAGGTGCATTTTTTGTTTTTATTATATTTAAGACTTCCATCGACAGAGCTCCGATAGCCTAATGGCTAGACCGTTGGGTTCCTAGCGCGTGGTACTGGGTTCGAGTCCCGGCCGGAAAGGAAATCTTAAATGCAAATATTTTTTTCTAATTTTATAATTCTTTTTTTTTTATTTTTCCCTTTTGCGAAGTCAGTCAGTCAGTCTGACAGTCAATCAGTCAAGCACTCAGTCATTCAGTCTCAGTCAGTCAGTCCAGTCAGTCAGTCACTCAGTCAGTCAGTTAGTCCTTCAGCCAGTCAGTCAAGCAGTCAGTCATTTAGTCTCAGTCAGTCAGTCATTCAGTCAGTCAGTCAGGCAGTCAGTCAGTCGGTCAGTCCTGTGCAGTCAGTTAGTCATTAAAGCAGTCAGTCAGTCTCAGTCAGTCAGTCAGTCAGTCAGTCCAGTCCAGTCTCAGTCAGTCAGTCAGTCAGTCTCGGTCAGTCAGTCAGTCAGTCATTCAGTCAGTCAGTCAGTCAGGCAGTCAGTCAGTCGGTCAGCCTTATTCAGTCAGTCTGTCAGTCAGTCAGTCAGTCAGCCTTATTCAGTCAGTCTGTCAGTCATCCTTATTCAGTCAGTCTGTCAGTCAGTCAGTCGGTCAGTCCTGTCCAGTCAGTTAGTCTGTCAAGCAGTCAGTCAGGTAGTCAAGCAGTCAGTCAGTCAGTGTCAGTCAGTCATTTAATCATTCAGTCAGTCAGTGAAATAGCCAGTCAGAGAGTCAAGCAGTCAGTCAGTCAGTCTCAGTCAGTCAGTTAGTCAGTCAGTTAGTCAGTCAGTCAGTCAGTCCAGGCTCAGTCAGTCAGGCAGTTAGTCAGTCAGTCTCGGTCAGTCAGTGAGTCAGTCAGTCAGTATCAGTCAGTCAGTGAGTCAGTCTGTCAGTCAGGCAGTATCAGTCAGGCAGTAAGACTCCGCTCGACAGAACTCCGATAGCCTAATGGCTAGACCGCTGGTCTTCCAAGCGAGTGGCCTGGGTTCGAGTCCCAGCCGGAGCGAATATCTTCAATGTATATATTTCTTTTCTAATTTGAAAATTCTTTTTTTTTCAATTTCTTTCCTTTGCAATTATTGATTATTTATGTAGGGAAGAAAATTCTGAGTCAGTTTAATTTTTCGACACGAAGATTTCAAAGTGTTTAAATAAACAATTACCAAGGTGCATTTTTTGTTTTTATTATATTTAAAACTCCCACCGACAGAGCTCCCATAGACTAATGGCTAGAGTGTTAGGCTTCCAAGCGAGTGGCCCTGGGTTCGAGTCCCAGCCTGAACGAAAATCTTCAATGTATACTTTTAGTTTCTAATTTGAAATTTCTTCTTCTTTTTTTTTTTAATTTTTCTCTTTTGCGAATATTGATTATTTATGTAGGGAGAAAAATTCTGAGTCAGTTTAATTATTCGACCTGTAAATTTCAAAGTGTTTGAATCAATAATTACCAAGGTGCATTTTTTGTTTTTATTATATTTAAGACTTCCATCGACAGAGCTCCGATAGCCTAATGGCTAGACCGTTGGGTTCCAAGCGCGTGGTACTGGGTTCGAGTCCCGGCCGGAACGAAAATCTTCCATGTATATATTTCTCTTCTAATTTGAAGATTCTTTTTTTTTTCAATTTCTTTCTTTTGCAAATATGGATTATTTATGTACGGAAGAAAATTCTGAGTCAGTTTAATCATTCGACCTTTAGATTTCAAAGATTTTAGATCAATAATTACTAAGGTGCATTTTTTGTTTTTATTATAATTAAGACACCGATCAACAGAGATCCGATAGTATATTGGCGAGAGCGTTGGGCTTCCATGAGTGTCGCCATGGGTTCAAATCCCAGCCGGAAAGGAAATCTTAAATGCAAATATTTTTTTCTAATTTTATAATTCTTTTTTTTTTATTTTTCCCTTTTGCGAAGTCAGTCAGTCAGTCTGACAGTCAATCAGTCAAGCACTCAGTCATTCAGTCTCAGTCAGTCAGTCCAGTCAGTCAGTCACTCAGTCAGTCAGTTAGTCCTTCAGCCAGTCAGTCAAGCAGTCAGTCATTTAGTCTCAGTCAGTCAGTCATTCAGTCAGTCAGTCAGTCAGGCAGTCAGTCAGTCAGTCAGTCGGTCAGTCCTGTGCAGTCAGTTAGTCACTAAAGCAGTCAGTCAGTCTCAGTCAGTCAGTCAGTCCAGTCCAGTCTCAGTCAGTCAGTCAGTCAGTCTCGGTCAGTCAGTCAGTCAGTCATTCAGTCAGTCAGTCAGTCAGGCAGTCAGTCAGTCGGTCAGCCTTATTCAGTCTGTCTCTCAGTCAGTCAGTCAGTCAGCCTTATTCAGTCAGTCTGTCAGTCATCCTTATTCAGTCAGTCTGTCAGTCAGTCAGTCGGTCAGTCCTGTCCAGTCAGTTAGTCAGTCAAGCAGTCAGTCAGGTAGTCAAGCAGTCAGTCAGTCAGTGTCAGTCAGTCATTTAGTCATTCAGTCAGTCAGTGAAATAGCCAGTCAGAGAGTCAAGCAGTCAGTCAGTCAGTCTCCGTCAGTCAGTTAGTCAGTCAGTCAGTCAGTCAGTCAGTCAGTCCAGTCTCAGTCAGTCAGGCAGTTAGTCAGTCAGTCTCGGTCAGTCAGTGAGTCAGTCAGTCAGTATCAGTCAGTCAGTGAGTCAGTCTGTCAGTCAGGCAGTATTAGTCAGGCAGTAAGACTCCGCTCGACAGAACTCCGATAGCCTAATGGCTAGACCGCTGGTCTTCCAAGCGAGTGGCCTGGGTTCGAGTTACAGCCGGAGCGAATATCTTCAATGTATATATTTCTTTTCTAATTTGAAAATTCTTTTTTTTTTTCAATTTCTTTCCTTTGCAATTATTGATTATTTATGTAGGGAAGAAAATTCTGAGTCAGTTTAAGTTTTCGACACAAAGATTTCAAAGTGTTTAAATAAACAATTACCAAGGTGCATTTTTTGTTTTTATTATATTTAAAACTCCCACCGACAGAGCTCCCATAGACTAATGGCTAGAGTGTTAGGCTTCCAAGCGAGTGGCCCTGGGTTCGAGTCCCAGCCTGAACGAAAATCTTCAATGTATACTTTTAGTTTCTAATTTGAAATTTCTTCTTCTTTTTTTTTTAATTTTTCTCTTTTGCGAATATTGATTATTTATGTAGGGAGAAAAATTCTGAGTCAGTTTAATTATTCGACCTGTAAATTTCAAAGTGTTTGAATCAATAATTACCAAGGTGCATTTTTTGTTTTTATTATATTTAAGACTTCCATCGACAGAGCTCCGATAGCCTAATGGCTAGACCGTTGGGTTCCTAGCCCGTGGTACTGGGTTCGAGTCCCGGCCGGAAAGGAAATCTTAAATGCAAATATTTTTTTCTAATTTTATAATTCTTTTTTTTTTATTTTTCCCTTTTGCGAAGTCAGTCAGTCAGTATGACAGTCAATCAGTCAAGCACTCAGTCATTCAGTCTCAGTCAGTCAGTCCAGTCAGTCAGTCACTCAGTCAGTCAGTTAGTCCTTCAGCCAGTCAGTCAAGCAGTCAGTCATTTAGTCTCAGTCAGTCAGTCATTCAGTCAGTCAGTCAGTCAGGCAGTCAGTCAGTCAGTCAGTCGGTCAGTCCTGTGCAGTCAGTTAGTCACTAAAGCAGTCAGTCAGTCTCAGTCAGTCAGTCAGTCAGTCAGTCCAGTCCAGTCTCAGTCAGTCAGTCAGTCAGTCTCGGTCAGTCAGTCAGTCAGTCATTCAGTCAGTCAGTCAGTCAGGCAGTCAGTCAGTCGGTCAGCCTTATTCAGTCAGTCTGTCAGTCAGTCAGTCAGTCAGCCTTATTCAGTCAGTCTGTCAGTCATCCTTATTCAGTCAGTCTGTCAGTCAGTCAGTCGGTCAGTCCTGTCCAGTCAGTTAGTCAGTCAAGCAGTCAGTCAGGTAGTCAAGCAGTCAGTCAGTCAGTGTCAGTCAGTCATTTAGTCATTCAGTCAGTCAGTGAAATAGCCAGTCAGAGAGTCAAGCAGTCAGTCAGTCAGTTAGTCAGTCAGTCAGTCAGTCAGTCAGTCAGTCAGTCCAGTCTCAGTCAGTCAGGCAGTTAGTCAGTCAGTCTCGGTCAGTCAGTGAGTCAGTCAGTCAGTATCAGTCAGTCAGTGAGTCAGTCTGTCAGTCAGGCAGTATCAGTCAGGCAGTAAGACTCCGCTCGACAGAACTCCGATAGCCTAATGGCTAGACCGCTGGTCTTCCAAGCGAGTGTCCTGGGTTCGAGTCCCAGCCGGAGCAAATATCTTCAATGTATATATTTCTTTTCTAATTTGAAAATTCTTTTTTTTTTCAATTTCTTTCCTTTGTAATTATTGATTATTTATGTAGGGAAGAAAATTCTGAGTCAGTTTAATTTTTCGACACGAAGATTTCAAAGTGTTTAAATAAACAATTACCAAGGTGCATTTTTTGTTTTTATTATATTTAAAACTCCCACCGACAGAGCTCCCATAGACTAATGGCTAGAGTGTTAGGCTTACAAGCGAGTGGCCCTGGGTTCGAGTCCCAGCCTGAACGAAAATCTTCAATGTATACTTTTAGTTTCTAATTTGAAATTTCTTCTTCTTTTTTTTTTAATTTTTCTCTTTTGCGAATATTGATTATTTATGTAGGGAGAAAAATTCTGAGTCAGTTTAATTATTCGACCTGTAAATTTCAAAGTGTTTGAATCAATAATTACCAAGGTGCATTTTTTGTTTTTATTATATTTAAGACTTCCATCGACAGAGCTCCGATAGCCTAATGGCTAGACCGTTGGGTTCCAAGCGCGTGGTACTGGGTTCGAGTCCCGGCCGGAACGAAAATCTTCCATGTATATATTTCTCTTCTAATTTGAAGATTCTTTTTTTTTTCAATTTCTTTCTTTTGCAAATATGGATTATTTATGTACGGAAGAAAATTCTGAGTCAGTTTAATCATTCGACCTTTAGATTTCAAAGATTTTAGATCAATAATTACTAAGGTGCATTTTTTGTTTTTATTATAATTAAGACACCGATCAACAGAGATCCGATAGTATATTGGCGCGAGCGTTGGGCTTCCATGAGTGTCGCCCTGGGTTCAAATCCCAGCCGGAAAGGAAATCTTAAATGCAAATATTTTTTTCTAATTTTATAATTCTTTTTTTTTTATTTTTCCCTTTTGCGAAGTCAGTCAGTCAGTCTGACAGTCAATCAGTCAAGCACTCAGTCATTCAGTCTCAGTCAGTCAGTCCAGTCAGTCAGTCACTCAGTCAGTCAGTTAGTCCTTCAGCCAGTCAGTCAAGCAGTCAGTCATTTAGTCTCAGTCAGTCAGTCATTCAGTCAGTCAGTCAGTCAGGCAGTCAGTCAGTCAGTCAGTCGGTCAGTCCTGTGCAGTCAGTTAGTCACTAAAGCAGTCAGTCAGTCTCAGTCAGTCAGTCAGTCCAGTCCAGTCTCAGTCAGTCAGTCAGTCAGTCTCGGTCAGTCAGTCAGTCAGTCAGTCAGTCAGTCAGTCAGTCAGGCAGTCAGTCAGTCGGTCAGCCTTATTCAGTCAGTCTGTCAGTCAGTCAGTCAGTCAGCCTTATTCAGTCAGTCTGTCAGTCATCCTTATTCAGTCAGTCTGTCAGTCAGTCAGTCGGTCAGTCCTGTCCAGTCAGTTAGTCAGTCAAGCAGTCAGTCAGGTAGTCAAGCAGTCAGTCAGTCAGTGTCAGTCAGTCATTTAGTCATTCAGTCAGTCAGTGAAATAGCCAGTCAGAGAGTCAAGCAGTCAGTCAGTCAGTCTCCGTCAGTCAGTTAGTCAGTCAGTCAGTCAGTCAGTCAGTCAGTCCAGTCTCAGTCAGTCAGGCAGTTAGTCAGTCAGTCTCGGTCAGTCAGTGAGTCAGTCAGTCAGTATCAGTCAGTCAGTGAGTCAGTCTGTCAGTCAGGCAGTATTAGTCAGGCAGTAAGACTCCGCTCGACAGAACTCCGATAGCCTAATGGCTAGACCGCTGGTCTTCCAAGCGAGTGGCCTGAATTCGAGTTACAGCCGGAGCGAATATCTTCAATGTATATATTTCTTTTCTAATTTGAAAATTCTTTTTTTTTTTTCAATTTCTTTCCTTTGCAATTATTGATTATTTATGTAGGGAAGAAAATTCTGAGTCAGTTTAAGTTTTCGACACAAAGATTTCAAAGTGTTTAAATAAACAATTACCAAGGTGCATTTTTTGTTTTTATTATATTTAAAACTCCCACCGACAGAGCTCCCATAGACTAATGGCTAGAGTGTTAGGCTTCCAAGCGAGTGGCCCTGGGTTCGAGTCCCAGCCTGAACGAAAATCTTCAATGTATACTTTTAGTTTCTAATTTGAAATTTCTTCTTCTTTTTTTTTAATTTTTCTCTTTTGCGAATATTGATTATTTATGTAGGGAGAAAAATTCTGAGTCAGTTTAATTATTCGACCTGTAAATTTCAAAGTGTTTGAATCAATAATTACCAAGGTGCATTTTTTGTTTTTATTATATTTAAGACTTCCATCGACAGAGCTCCGATAGCCTAATGGCTAGACCGTTGGGTTCCTAGCCCGTGGTACTGGGTTCGAGTCCCGGCCGGAAAGGAAATCTTAAATGCAAATATTTTTTTCTAATTTTATAATTCTTTTTTTTTATTTTTCCCTTTTGCGAAGTCAGTCAGTCAGTATGACAGTCAATCAGTCAAGCACTCAGTCATTCAGTCTCAGTCAGTCAGTCCAGTCAGTCAGTCACTCAGTCAGTCAGTTAGTCCTTCAGCCAGTCAGTCAAGCAGTCAGTCATTTAGTCTCAGTCAGTCAGTCATTCAGTCAGTCAGTCAGTCAGGCAGTCAGTCAGTCAGTCAGTCGGTCAGTCCTGTGCAGTCAGTTAGTCACTAAAGCAGTCAGTCAGTCTCAGTCAGTCAGTCAGTCAGTCAGTCCAGTCCAGTCTCAGTCAGTCAGTCAGTCAGTCTCGGTCAGTCAGTCAGTCAGTCATTCAGTCAGTCAGTCAGTCAGGCAGTCAGTCAGTCGGTCAGCCTTATTCAGTCAGTCTGTCAGTCAGTCAGTCAGTCAGCCTTATTCAGTCAGTCTGTCAGTCATCCTTATTCAGTCAGTCTGTCAGTCAGTCAGTCGGTCAGTCCTGTCCAGTCAGTTAGTCAGTCAAGCAGTCAGTCAGGTAGTCAAGCAGTCAGTCAGTCAGTGTCAGTCAGTCATTTAGTCATTCAGTCAGTCAGTGAAATAGCCAGTCAGAGAGTCAAGCAGTCAGTCAGTCAGTTAGTCAGTCAGTCAGTCAGTCAGTCAGTCAGTCAGTCCAGTCTCAGTCAGTCAGGCAGTTAGTCAGTCAGTCTCGGTCAGTCAGTGAGTCAGTCAGTCAGTATCAGTCAGTCAGTGAGTCAGTCTGTCAGTCAGGCAGTATCAGTCAGGCAGTAAGACTCCGCTCGACAGAACTCCGATAGCCTAATGGCTAGACCGCTGGTCTTCCAAGCGAGTGTCCTGGGTTCGAGTCCCAGCCGGAGCAAATATCTTCAATGTATATATTTCTTTTCTAATTTGAAAATTCTTTTTTTTTTCAATTTCTTTCCTTTGTAATTATTGATTATTTATGTAGGGAAGAAAATTCTGAGTCAGTTTAATTTTTCGACACGAAGATTTCAAAGTGTTTAAATAAACAATTACCAAGGTGCATTTTTTGTTTTTATTATATTTAAAACTCCCACCGACAGAGCTCCCATAGACTAATGGCTAGAGTGTTAGGCTTACAAGCGAGTGGCCCTGGGTTCGAGTCCCAGCCTGAACGAAAATCTTCAATGTATACTTTTAGTTTCTAATTTGAAATTTCTTCTTCTTTTTTTTTTAATTTTTCTCTTTTGCGAATATTGATTATTTATGTAGGGAGAAAAATTCTGAGTCAGTTTAATTATTCGACCTGTAAATTTCAAAGTGTTTGAATCAATAATTACCAAGGTGCATTTTTTGTTTTTATTATATTTAAGACTTCCATCGACAGAGCTCCGATAGCCTAATGGCTAGACCGTTGGGTTCCAAGCGCGTGGTACTGGGTTCGAGTCCCGGCCGGAACGAAAATCTTCCATGTATATATTTCTCTTCTAATTTGAAGATTCTTTTTTTTTTCAATTTCTTTCTTTTGCAAATATGGATTATTTATGTACGGAAGAAAATTCTGAGTCAGTTTAATCATTCGACCTTTAGATTTCAAAGATTTTAGATCAATAATTACTAAGGTGCATTTTTTGTTTTTATTATAATTAAGACACCGATCAACAGAGATCCGATAGTATATTGGCGCGAGCGTTGGGCTTCCATGAGTGTCGCCCTTGGTTCAAATCCCAGCCGGAAAGGAAATCTTAAATGCAAATATTTTTTTCTAATTTTATAATTCTTTTTTTTTTATTTTTCCCTTTTGCGAAGTCAGTCAGTCTGTCTGACAGTCAATCAGTCAAGCACTCAGTCATTCAGTCTCAGTCAGTCAGTCCAGTCAGTCAGTCACTCAGTCAGTCAGTTAGTCCTTCAGCCAGTCAGTCAAGCAGTCAGTCATTTAGTCTCAGTCAGTCAGTCATTCAGTCAGTCAGTCAGTCAGGCAGTCAGTCAGTCAGTCAGTCGGTCAGTCCTGTGCAGTCAGTTAGTCACTAAAGCAGTCAGTCAGTCTCAGTCAGTCAGTCAGTCAGTCAGTCCAGTCCAGTCTCAGTCAGTCAGTCAGTCAGTCTCGGTCAGTCAGTCAGTCAGTCATTCAGTCAGTCAGTCAGTCAGGCAGTCAGTCAGTCGGTCAGCCTTATTCAGTCAGTCTGTCAGTCAGTCAGCCTTATTCAGTCAGTCTGTCAGTCATCCTTATTCAGTCAGTCTGTCAGTCAGTCAGTCGGTCAGTCCTGTCCAGTCAGTTAGTCAGTCAAGCAGTCAGTCAGGTAGTCAAGCAGTCAGTCAGTCAGTGTCAGTCAGTCATTTAGTCATTCAGTCAGTCAGTGAAATAGCCAGTCAGAGAGTCAAGCAGTCAGTCAGTCAGTCTCAGTCAGTCAGTTAGTCAGTCAGTCAGTCAGTCAGTCAGTCAGTCCAGTCTCAGTCAGTCAGGCAGTTAGTCAGTCAGTCTCGGTCAGTCAGTGAGTCAATCAGTCAGTATCAGTCAGTCAGTGAGTCAGTCTGTCAGTCAGGCAGTATCAGTCAGGCAGTAAGACTCCGTTTGACAGAACTCCGATAGCCTAATGGCTAGACCGCTGGTCTTCCAAGCGAGTGGCCTGGGTTCGAGTCCCAGCCGGAGCGAATATCTTCAATGTATATATTTCTTTTCTAATTTGAAAATTCTTTTTTTTTCAATTTCTTTCCTTTGCAATTATTGATTATTTATGTAGGGAAGAAAATTCTGAGTCAGTTTAATTTTTCGACACGAAGATTTCAAAGTGTTTAAATAAACAATTACCAAGGTGCATTTTTTGTTTTTATTATATTTAAAACTCCCACCGACAGAGCTCCCATAGACTAATGGCTAGAGTGTTAGGCTTCCAAGCGAGTGGCCCTGGGTTCGAGTCCCAGCCTGAACGAAAATCTTCAATGTATACTTTTAGTTTCTAATTTGAAATTTCTTCTTCTTTTTTTTTTAATTTTTCTCTTTTGCGAATATTGATTATTTATGTAGGGAGAAAAATTCTGAGTCAGTTTAATTATTCGACCTGTAAATTTCAAAGTGTTTGAATCAATAATTACCAAGGTGCATTTTTTGTTTTTATTATATTTAAGACTTCCATCGACAGAGCTCCGATAGCCTAATGGCTAGACCGTTGGGTTCCTAGCGCGTGGTACTGGGTTCGAGTCCCGGCCGGAAAGGAAATCTTAAATGCAAATATTTTTTTCTAATTTTATAATTCTTTTTTTTTTATTTTTCCCTTTTGCGAAGTCAGTCAGTCAGTCTGACAGTCAATCAGTCAAGCACTCAGTCATTCAGTCTCAGTCAGTCAGTCCAGTCAGTCAGTCAGTCAGTTAGTCAGTCAAGCAGTCAGTCATTTAGTCTCAGTCAGTCAGTCATTCAGTCAGTCAGTCAGTCAGGCAGTCAGTCAGTCAGTCAGTCGGTCAGTCCTGTGCAGTCAGTTAGTCACTAAAGCAGTCAGTCAGTCTCAGTCAGTCAGTCAGTCAGTCAGTCCAGTCCAGTCTCAGTCAGTCAGTCAGTCAGTCTCGGTCAGTCAGTCAGTCAGTCATTCAGTCAGTCAGTCAGTCAGGCAGTCAGTCAGTCGGTCAGCCTTATTCAGTCAGTCTGTCAGTCAGTCAGTCAGTCAGCCTTATTCAGTCAGTCTGTCAGTCATCCTTATTCAGTCAGTCTGTCAGTCAGTCAGTCGGTCAGTCCTGTCCAGTCAGTTAGTCAGTCAAGCAGTCAGTCAGGTAGTCAAGCAGTCAGTCAGTCAGTGTCAGTCAGTCATTTAGTCATTCAGTCAGTCAGTGAAATAGCCAGTCAGAGAGTCAAGCAGTCAGTCAGTCAGTCTCAGTCAGTCAGTTAGTCAGTCAGTCAGTCAGTCTCCGTCAGTCAGTCAGTCAGTCATTCAGTCAGTCAGTCAGTCATTCAGTCAGTCAGTCAGTCAGGCAGTCAGTCAGTCATTCAGTCAGTCTGTCAGTCAGTCAGTCAGTCAGCCTTATTCAGTCAGTCTGTCAGTCATCCTTATTCAGTCAGTCTGTCAGTCAGTCAGTCGGTCAGTCCTGTCCAGTCAGTTAGTCAGTCAAACAGTCAGTCAGGTAGTCAAGCAGTCAGTCAGTCAGTGTCAGTCAGTCATTTAGTCATTCAGTCAGTCAGTGAAATAGCCAGTCAGAGAGTCAAGCAGTCAGTCAGTCAGTCTCAGTCAGTCAGTTAGTCAGTCAGTCAGTCAGTCAGTATCAGTCAGTCAGTGAGTCAGTCTGTCAGCCAGGCAGTATCAGTCAGGCAGTAAGACTCCGCTCGACAGAACTCCGATAGCCTAATGGCTAGACCGCTGGTCTTCCAAGCGAGTGGCCTGGGTTCGAGTCCCAGCCGGAGCGAATATCTTCAATGTATATATTTCTTTTCTAATTTGAAAATTCTTTTTTTTTCAATTTCTTTCCTTTGCAATTATTGATTATTTATGTAGGGAAGAAAATTCTGAGTCAGTTTAATTTTTCGACACAAAGATTTCAAAGTGTTTAAATAAACAATTACCAAGGTGCATTTTTTGTTTTTATTATATTTAAAACTCCCACCGACAGAGCTCCCATAGACTAATGGCTAGAGTGTTAGGCTTCCAAGCGAGTGGCCCTGGGTTCGAGTCCCAGCCTGAACGAAAATCTTCAATGTATACTTTTAGTTTCTAATTTGAAATTTCTTCTTCTTTTTTTTTTAATTTTTCTCTTTTGCGAATATTGATTATTTATGTAGGGAGAAAAATTCTGAGTCAGTTTAATTATTCGACCTGTAAATTTCAAAGTGTTTGAATCAATAATTTCCAAGGTGCATTTTTTGTTTTTATTATATTTAAGACTTCCATCGACAGAGCTCCGATAGCCTAATGGCTAGACCGTTGGGTTCCTAGCGCGTGGTACTGGGTTCGAGTCCCGGCCGGAAAGGAAATCTTAAATGCAAATATTTTTTTCTAATTTTATAATTCTTTTTTTTTATTTTTCCCTTTTGCGAAGTCAGTCAGTCAGTCTGACAGTCAATCAGTCAAGCACTCAGTCATTCAGTCTCAGTCAGTCAGTCCAGTCAGTCAGTCAGTCAGTTAGTCAGTCAAGCAGTCAGTCATTTAGTCTCAGTCAGTCAGTCATTCAGTCAGTCAGTCAGTCAGGCAGTCAGTCAGTCAGTCAGTCGGTCAGTCCTGTGCAGTCAGTTAGTCACTAAAGCAGTCAGTCAGTCTCAGTCAGTCAGTCAGTCAGTCCAGTCCAGTTTCAGTCAGTCAGTCAGTCAGTCTCGGTCAGTCAGTCAGTCAGTCATTCAGTCAGTCAGTCAGTCAGGCAGTCAGTCAGTCGGTCAGCCTTATTCAGTCAGTCTGTCAGTCAGTCAGTCAGTCAGCCTTATTCAGTCAGTCTGTCAGTCATCCTTATTCAGTCAGTCTGTCAGTCAGTCAGTCGGTCAGTCCTGTCCAGTCAGTTAGTCAGTCAAGCAGTCAGTCAGGTAGTCAAGCAGTCAGTCAGTCAGTGTCAGTCAGTCATTTAGTCATTCAGTCAGTCAGTGAAATAGCCAGTCAGAGAGTCAAGCAGTCAGTCAGTCAGTCTCAGTCAGTCAGTTAGTCAGTCAGTCAGTCAGTCAGTCAGTCAGTCCAGTCTCAGTCAGTCAGGCAGTTAGTCAGTCAGTCTCGGTCAGTCAGTGAGTCAATCAGTCAGTATCAGTCAGTCAGTGAGTCAGTCTGTCAGTCAGGCAGTATCAGTCAGGCAGTAAGACTCCGTTTGACAGAACTCCGATAGCCTAATGGCTAGACCGCTGGTCTTCCAAGCGAGTGGCCTGGGTTCGAGTCCCAGCCGGAGCGAATATCTTCAATATATATATTTCTTTTCTAATTTGAAAATTCTTTTTTTTTTCAATTTCTTTCTTTTGCAAATATGGATTATTTATGTACGGAAGAAAATTCTGAGTCAGTTTAATCATTCGACCTTTAGATTTCAAAGATTTTAGATCAATAATTACTAAGGTGCATTTTTTGTTTTTATTATAATTAAGACACCGATCAACAGAGATCCGATAGTATATTGGCGAGAGCGTTGGGCTTCCATGAGTGTCGCCCTGGGTTCAAATCCCAGCCGGAAAGGAAATCTTAAATGCAAATATTTTTTTTCTAATTTTATAATTCTTTTTTTTTTATTTTTCCCTTTTGCGAAGTCAGTCAGTCAGTCTGACAGTCAATCAGTCAAGCACTCAGTCATTCAGTCTCAGTCAGTCAGTCCAGTCAGTCAGTCTCTCAGTCAGTCAGTTAGTCCTTCAGCCAGTCAGTCAAGCAGTCAGTCATTTAGTCTCAGTCAGTCAGTCATTCAGTCAGTCAGTCAGTCAGGCAGTCAGTCAGTCAGTCAGTCGGTCAGTCCTGTGCAGTCAGTTAGTCACTAAAGCAGTCAGTCAGTCTCAGTCAGTCAGTCAGTCAGTCAGTCCACTCCAGTCTCAGTCAGTCAGTCAGTCAGTCTCCGTCAGTCAGTCAGTCAGTCATTCAGTCAGTCAGTCAGTCATTCAGTCAGTCAGTCAGTCAGGCAGTCAGTCAGTCGGTTAGCCTTATTCAGTCAGTCTGTCAGTCAGTCAGTCAGTCAGCCTTATTCAGTCAGTCTGTCAGTCATCCTTATTCAGTCAGTCTGTCAGTCAGTCAGTCGGTCAGTCCTGTCCAGTCAGTTAGTCAGTCAAACAGTCAGTCAGGTAGTCAAGCAGTCAGTCAGTCATTTAGTCATTCAGTCAGTCAGTGAAATAGCCAGTCAGAGAGTCAAGCAGTCAGTCAGTCAGTCTCAGTCAGTCAGTTAGTCAGTCAGTCAGTCAGTCAGTATCAGTCAGTCAGTGAGTCAGTCTGTCAGCCAGGCAGTATCAGTCAGGCAGTAAGACTCCGCTCGACAGAACTCCGATAGCCTAATGGCTAGACCGCTGGTCTTCCAAGCGAGTGGCCTGGGTTCGAGCCCCAGCCGGAGCGAATATCTTCAATGTATATATTTCTTTTCTAATTTGAAAATTCTTTTTTTTTCAATTTCTTTCCTTTGCAATTATTGATTATTTATGTAGGGAAGAAAATTCTGAGTCAGTTTAATTTTTCGACACGAAGATTTCAAAGTGTTTAAATAAACAATTACCAAGGTGCATTTTTTGTTTTTATTATATTTAAAACTCCCACCGACAGAGCTCCCATAGACTAATGGCTAGAGTGTTAGGCTTCCAAGCGAGTGGCCCTGGGTTCGAGTCCCAGCCTGAACGAAAATCTTCAATGTATACTTTTAGTTTCTAATTTGAAATTTCTTCTTCTTTTTTTTTTAATTTTTCTCTTTTGCGAATATTGATTATTTATGTAGGGAGAAAAATTCTGAGTCAGTTTAATTATTCGACCTGTAAATTTCAAAGTGTTTGAATCAATAATTACCAAGGTGCATTTTTTGTTTTTATTATATTTAAGACTTCCATCGACAGAGCTCCGATAGTCTAATGGCTAGACCGTTGGGTTCCTAGCGCGTGGTACTGGGTTCGAGTCCCGGCCGGAAAGGAAATCTTAAATGCAAATATTTTTTTCTAATTTTATAATTCTTTTTTTTTTATTTTTCCCTTTTGCGAAGTCAGTCAGTCAGTCTGACAGTCAATCAGTCAAGCACTCAGTCATTCAGTCTCAGTCAGTCAGTCCAGTCAGTCAGTCAGTCAGTTAGTCCTTCAGCCAGTCAGTCAAGCAGTCAGTCATTTAGTCTCAGTCAGTCAGTCATTCAGTCAGTCAGTCAGTCAGGCAGTCAGTCAGTCAGTCAGTCGGTCAGTCCTGTGCAGTCAGTTAGTCACTAAAGCAGTCAGTCAGTCTCAGTCAGTCAGTCAGTCAGTCAGTCCAGTCCAGTCTCAGTCAGTCAGTCTCGGTCAGTCAGTCAGTCAGTCATTCAGTCAGTCAGTCAGTCAGGCAGTCAGTCAGTCGGTCAGCCTTATTCAGTCAGTCTCTCAGTCAGTCAGTCAGTCAGCCTTATTCAGTCAGTCTGTCAGTCATCCTTATTCAGTCAGTCTGTCAGTCAGTCAGTCGGTCAGTCCTGTCCAGTCAGTTAGTCAGTCAAGCAGTCAGTCAGGTAGTCAAGCAGTCAGTCAGTCAGTGTCAGTCAGTCATTTAGTCATTCAGTCAGTCAGTGAAATAGCCAGTCAGAGAGTCAAGCAGTCAGTCAGTCTCAGTCAGTCAGTTAGTCAGTCAGTCAGTCAGTCAGTCAGTCAGTCCAGTCTCAGTCAGTCAGGCAGTTAGTCAGGCAGTCTCGGTCAGTCAGTGAGTCAGTCAGTCAGTATCAGTCAGTCAGTGAGTCAGTCTGTCAGTCAGGCAGTATCAGTCAGGCAGTAAGACTCCGCTCGACAGAACTCCGATAGCCTAATGGCTAGACCGCTGGTCTTCCAAGCGAGTGGCCTGGGTTCGAGTCCCAGCCGGAGCGAATATCTTCAATGTATATATTTCTTTTCTAATTTGAAAATTCTTTTTTTTTTCAATTTCTTTCCTTTGCAATTATTGATTATTTATGTAGGGAAGAAAATTCTGAGTCAGTTTAATTTTTCGACACGAAGATTTCAAAGTGTTTAAATAAACAATTACCAAGGTGCATTTTTTGTTTTTATTATATTTAAAACTCCCACCGACAGAGCTCATATAGACTAATGGCTAGAGTGTTTGGCTTCCAAGCGAGTGGCCCTGGGTTCGAGTCCCAGCCTGAACGAAAATCTTCAATGTATACTTTTAGTTTCTAATTTGAAATTTCTTCTTCTTTTTTTTTTAATTTTTCTCTTTTGCGAATATTGATTATTTATGTAGGGAGAAAAATTCTGAGTCAGTTTAATTATTCGACCTGTAAATTTCAAAGTGTTTGAATCAATAATTACCAAGGTGCATTTTTTGTTTTTATTATATTTAAGACTTCCATCGACAGAGCTCCGATAGCCTAATGGCTAGACCGTTGGGTTCCAAGCGCGTGGTACTGGGTTCGAGTCCCGGCCGGAACGAAAATCTTCCATGTATATATTTCTCTTCTAATTTGAAGATTTTTTTTTTTCAATTTCTTTCTTTTGCAAATATGGATTATTTATGTACGGAAGAAAATTCTGAGTCAGTTTAATCATTCGACCTTTAGATTTCAAAGATTTTAGATCAATAATTACTAAGGTGCATTTTTTGTTTTTATTATAATTAAGACACCGATCAACAGAGATCCGATAGTATATTGGCGAGAGCGTTGGGCTTCCATGAGTGTCGCCCTGGGTTCAAATCCCAGCCGGAAAGGAAATCTTAAATGCAAATATTTTTTTCTAATTTTATAATTCTTTTTTTTTTTTTTTTTCCCTTTTGCGAAGTCAGTCAGTCAGTCTGACAGTCAATCAGTCAAGCACTTAGTCATTCAGTCTCAGTCAGTCAGTCCAGTCAGTCAGTCACTCAGTCAGTCAGTTAGTCCTTCAGCCAGTCAGTCAAGCAGTCAGTCATTTAGTCTCAGTCAGTCAGTCATTCAGTCAGTCAATCAGTCAGGCAGTCAGTCAGTCAGTCAGTCGGTCAGTCCTGTGCAGTCAGTTAGTCACTAAAGCAGTCAGTCAGTCTCAGTCAGTCAGTCAGTCAGTCAGTCCAGTCCAGTCTCAGTCAGTCAGTCAGTCAGTCTCGGTCAGTCAGTCAGTCAGTCATTCAGTCAGTCAGTCAGTCAGGCAGTCAGTCAGTCGGTCAGCCTTATTCAGTCAGTCTGTCAGTCAGTCAGTCAGTCAGCCTTATTCAGTCAGTCTGTCAGTCATCCTTATTCAGTCAGTCTGTCAGTCAGTCAGTCGGTCAGTCCTGTCCAGTCAGTTAGTCAGTCAAGCAGTCAGTCAGGTAGTCAAGCAGTCAGTCAGTCAGTGTCAGTCAGTCATTTAGTTATTCAGTCAGTCAGTGAAATAGCCAGTCAGAGAGTCAAGCAGTCAGTCAGTCAGTCTCAGTCGGTCAGTTAGTCAGTCAGTCAGTCAGTCAGTCAGTCAGTTCAGTCTCAGTCAGTCAGGCAGTTAGTCAGTCAGTCTCGGTCAGTCAGTGAGTCAGTCAGTCAGTATCAGTCAGTCAGTGAGTCAGTCTGTCAGTCAGGCAGTATCAGTCAGGCAGTAAGACTCCGCTCGACGGAACTCCGATAGCCTAATGGCTAGACCGCTGGTCTTCCAAGCGAGTGGCCTGGGTTCGAGTCCCAGCCGGAGCGAATATCTTCAATGTATATATTTCTTTTCTAATTTGAAAATTCTTTTTTTTTTCAATTTCTTTCCTTTGCAATTATTGATTATTTATGTAGGGAAGAAAATTCTGAGTCAGTTTAATTTTTCGACACGAAGATTTCAAAGTGTTTGAATCAATAATTACAAAGGTGCATTTTTTGTTTTTATTATATTTAAGACTTCCATCGACAGAGCTCCGATAGCCTAATGGCTAGACCGTTGGGTTCCAAGCGCGTGGTACTGGGTTCGAGTCCCGGCCGGAACGAAAATCTTCCATGCATATATTTCTCTTCTAATTAGAAGATTCTTTTTTTTTTCAATTTCTTTCTTTTGCAAATATGGATTATTTATGTACGGAAGAAAATTCTGAGTCAGTTTAATCATTCGACCTTTAGATTTCAAAGATTTTAGATCAATAATTACTAAGGTGCATTTTTTGTTTTTATTATAATTAAGACACCGATCAACAGAGATCCGATAGTATATTGGCGAGAGCGTTGGGCTTCCATGAGTGTCGCCCTGGGTTCAAATCCCAGCCGGAAAGGAAATCTTAAATGCAAATATTTTTTTCTAATTTTATAATTCTTTTTTTTTTATTTTTCCCTTTTGCGAAGTCAGTCAGTCAGTCTGACAGTCAATCAGTCAAGCACTCAGTCATTCAGTCTCAGTCAGTCAGTCCAGTCAGTCAGTCACTCAGTCAGTCAGTTAGTCCTTCAGCCAGTCAGTCAAGCAGTCAGTCATTTAGTCTCAGTCAGTCAGTCATTCAGTCAGTCAGTCAGTCAGGCAGTCAGTCAGTCAGTCAGTCGGTCAGTCCTGTGCAGTCAGTTAGTCACTAAAGCAGTCAGTCAGTCTCAGTCAGTCAGTCAGTCCAGTCCAGTCTCTGTCAGTCAGTCAGTCAGTCTCGGTCAGTTAGTCAGTCAGTCATTCAGTCAGTCAGTCAGTCAGGCAGTCATTTAGTCGGTCAGCCTTATTCAGTCAGTCTGTCAGTCAGTCAGTCAGTCAGCCTTATTCAGTCAGTCTGTCAGTCATCCTTATTCAGTCAGTCAGTCGGTCAGTCCTGTCCAGTCAGTTAGTCAGTCAAGCAGTCAGTCAGGTAGTCAAGCAGTCAGTCAGTCAGTCTCAGTCAGTCAGTTAGTCAATCAGTCAGTCAGTCAGTCAGTCAGTCCAGTCTCAGTCAGTCAGGCAGTTAGTCAGTCAGTCTCGGTCAGTCAGTTAGTCAGTCAGTCAGTATCAGTCAGTCAGTGAGTCAGTCTGTCAGTCAGGCAGTATCAGTCAGGCAGTAAGACTGCGCTCGACAGAACTCCGATAGCCTAATGGCTAGACCGCTGGTCTTCCAAGCGAGTGGCCTGGGTTCGAGTCCCAGCCGGAGCGAATACCTTCAATGTATATATTTCTTTTCTAATTTGAAAATTCTTTTTTTTTCAATTTCTTTCCTTTGCAATTATTGATTATTTATGTAGGGAAGAAAATTCTGAGTCAGTTTAATTTTTCGACACGAAGATTTCAAAGTGTTTAAATAAACAATTACCAAGGTGCATTTTTTGTTTTTATTATATTTAAAACTCCCACCGACAGAGCTCCCATAGACTAATGGCTAGAGTGTTAGGCTTCCAAGCGAGTGGCCCTGGGTTCGAGTCCCAGCCTGAACGAAAATCTTCAATGTATACTTTTAGTTTCTAATTTGAAATTTCTTCTTCTTTTTTTTTAATTTTTCTCTTTTGCGAATATTGATTATTTATGTAGGGAGAAAAATTCTGAGTCAGTTTAATTATTCGACCTGTAAATTTCAAAGTGTTTGAATCAATAATTACCAAGGTGCATTTTTTGTTTTTATTATATTTAAGACTTCCATCGACAGAGCTCCGATAGCCTAATGGCTAGACCGTTGGGTTCCTAGCGCGTGGTACTGGGTTCGAGTCCCGGCCGGAAAGGAAATCTTAAATGCAAATATTTTTTTCTAATTTTATAATTCTTTTTTTTTTATTTTTCCCTTTTGCGAAGTCAGTCAGTTAGTCTGACAGTCAATCAGTCAAGCACTCAGTTATTCAGTCTCAGTCAGTCAGTCCAGTCAGTCAGTCACTCAGTCAGTCAGTTAGTCCTTCAGCCAGTCAGTCAAGCAGTCGGTCATTTAGTCTCAGTCAGTCAGTCATTCAGTCAGTCAGGCAGTCAGTCAGTCAGTCAGTCGGTCAGTCCTGTGCAGTCAGTTAGTCACTAAAGCAGTCAGTCAGTCTCAGTCAGTCAGTCAGTCAGTCAGTCCAGTCCAGTCTCAGTCAGTCAGTCAGTCAGTCTCGGTCAGTCAGTCAGTCAGTCATTCAGTCAGTCAGTCAGTCAGGCAGTCAGTCAGTCGGTCAGCCTTATTCAGTCAGTCTGTCAGTCAGTCAGTCAGTCAGCCTTATTCAGTCAGTCTGTCAGTCATCCTTATTCAGTCAGTCTGTCAGTCAGTCAGTCGGTCAGTCCTGTCCAGTCAGTTAGTCAGTCAAGCAGTCAGTCAGGTAGTCAAGCAGTCAGTCAGTCAGTGTCAGTCAGTCATTTAGTCATTCAGTCAGTCAGTGAAATAGCCAGTCAGAGAGTCAAGCAGTCAGTCAGTCAGTCTCAGTCAGTCAGTTAGTCAGTCAGTCAGTCAGTCAGTCAGTCAGTCCAGTCTCAGTCAGTCAGGCAGTTAGTCAGTCAGTCTCGGTCAGTCAGTGAGTCAGTCAGTCAGTATCAGTCAGTCAGTGAGTCAGTCTGTCAGTCAGGCAGTATCAGTCAGGCAATAAGACGCCGCTCGACAGAACTCCGATAGCCTAATGGCTAGACCGCTGGTCTTCCAAGCGAGTGGCCTGGGTTCGAGTCCCAGCCGGAGCGAATATCTTCAATGTATATATTTCTTTTCTAATTTGAAAATTCTTTTTTTTTTTCAATTTCTTTCCTTTGCAATTATTGATTATTTATGTATTGAAGAAAATTCTGAGTCAGTTTAATTTTTCGACACAAAGATTTCAAAGTGTTTAAATAAACAATTACCAAGGTGCATTTTTTGTTTTTATTATATTTAAAACTCCCACCGACAGAGCTCCCATAGACTAATGGCTAGAGTGTTAGGCTTCCAAGCGAGTGGCCCTGGGTTCGAGTCCCAGCCTGAACGAAAATCTTCAATGTATACTTTTAGTTTCTAATTTGAAATTTCTTCTTCTTTTTTTTTAATTTTTCTCTTTTGCGAATATTGATTATTTATGTAGGGAGAAAAATTCTGAGTCAGTTTAATTATTCGACCTGTAAATTTCAAAGTGTTTGAATCAATAATTACCAAGGTGCATTTTTTGTTTTTATTATATTTAAGACTTCCATCGACAGAGCTCCGATAGCCTAATGGCTAGACCGTTGGGTTCCTAGCGCATGGTACTGGGTTCGAGTCCCGGCCGGAAAGGATTTCTTAAATGCAAATATTTTTTTCTAATTTTATAATTCTTTTTTTTTTTATTTTTCCCTTTTGCGAAGTCAGTCAGTCAGTCTGACAGTCAATCAGTCAAGCACTCAGTCATTCAGTCTCAGTCAGTCAGTCCAGTCAGTCAGTCACTCAGTCAGTCAGTTAGTCCTTCAGCCAGTCAGTCAAGCAGTCAGTCATTTAGTCTCAGTCAGTCAGTCATTCAGTCAGTCAGGCAGTCAGTCAGTCAGTCAGTCGGTCAGTCCTGTGCAGTCAGTTAGTCACTAAAGCAGTCAGTCAGTCTCAGTCAGTCAGTCAGTCAGTCGGTCAGCCTTATTCAGTCAGTCTGTCAGTCAGTCAGTCAGTCAGCCTTATTCAGTCAGTCTGTCAGTCATCCTTATTCAGTCAGTCTGTCAGTCAGTCGGTCAGCCTTATTCAGTCAGTCTGTCAGTCAGTCAGTCAGTCAGCCTTATTCAGTCAGTCTGTCAGTCATCCTTATTCAGTCAGTCTGTCAGTCAGTCAGTCGGTCAGTCCTGTCCAGTCAGTTAGTCAGTCAAGCAGTCAGTCAGGTAGTCAAGCAGTCAGTCAGTCAGTGTCAGTCAGTCATTTAGTCATTCAGTCAGTCAGTGAAATAGCCAGTCAGAGAGTCAAGCAGTCAGTCAGTCAGTCTCAGTCAGTCAGTTAGTCAGTCAGTCAGTCAGTCAGTCAGTCAGTCCAGTCTCAGTCAGTCAGGCAGTTAGTCAGTCAGTCTCGGTCAGTCAGTGAGTCAATCAGTCAGTATCAGTCAGTCAGTGAGTCAGTCTGTCAGTCAGGCAGTATCAGTCAGGCAGTAAGACTCCGTTTGACAGAACTCCGATAGCCTAATGGCTAGACCGCTGGTCTTCCAAGCGAGTGGCCTGGGTTCGAGTCCCAGCCGGAGCGAATATCTTCAATGTATATATTTCTTTTCTAATTTGAAAATTCTTTTTTTTTCAATTTCTTTCCTTTGCAATTATTGATTATTTATGTAGGGAAGAAAATTCTGAGTCAGTTTAATTTTTCGACACGAAGATTTCAAAGTGTTTAAATAAACAATTACCAAGGTGCATTTTTTGTTTTTATTATATTTAAAACTCCCACCGACAGAGCTCCCATAGACTAATGGCTAGAGTGTTAGGCTTCCAAGCGAGTGGCCCTGGGTTCGAGTCCCAGCCTGAACGAAAATCTTCAATGTATACTTTTAGTTTCTAATTTGAAATTTCTTCTTCTTTTTTTTTTAATTTTTCTCTTTTGCGAATATTGATTATTTATGTAGGGAGAAAAATTCTGAGTCAGTTTAATTATTCGACCTGTAAATTTCAAAGTGTTTGAATCAATAATTACCAAGGTGCATTTTTTGTTTTTATTATATTTAAGACTTCCATCGACAGAGCTCCGATAGCCTAATGGCTAGACCGTTGGGTTCCTAGCGCGTGGTACTGGGTTCGAGTCCCGGCCGGAAAGGAAATCTTAAATGCAAATATTTTTTTCTAATTTTATAATTCTTTTTTTTTTATTTTTCCCTTTTGCGAAGTCAGTCAGTCAGTCTGACAGTCAATCAGTCAAGCACTCAGTCATTCAGTCTCAGTCAGTCAGTCCAGTCAGTCAGTCAGTCAGTTAGTCAGTCAAGCAGTCAGTCATTTAGTCTCAGTCAGTCAGTCATTCAGTCAGTCAGTCAGTCAGGCAGTCAGTCAGTCAGTCAGTCGGTCAGTCCTGTGCAGTCAGTTAGTCACTAAAGCAGTCAGTCAGTCTCAGTCAGTCAGTCAGTCAGTCAGTCCAGTCCAGTCTCAGTCAGTCAGTCAGTCAGTCTCGGTCAGTCAGTCAGTCAGTCATTCAGTCAGTCAGTCAGTCAGGCAGTCAGTCAGTCGGTCAGCCTTATTCAGTCAGTCTGTCAGTCAGTCAGTCAGTCAGCCTTATTCAGTCAGTCTGTCAGTCAGTCAGTCGGTCAGTCCTGTCCAGTCAGTTAGTCAGTCAAGCAGTCAGTCAGGTAGTCAAGCAGTCAGTCAGTCAGTGTCAGTCAGTCATTTAGTCATTCAGTCAGTCAGTGAAATAGCCAGTCAGAGAGTCAAGCAGTCAGTCAGTCAGTCTCAGTCAGTCAGTTAGTCAGTCAGTCAGTCAGTCTCCGTCAGTCAGTCAGTCAGTCATTCAGTCAGTCAGTCAGTCATTCAGTCAGTCAGTCAGTCAGGCAGTCAGTCAGTCATTCAGTCAGTCTGTCAGTCAGTCAGTCAGTCAGCCTTATTCAGTCAGTCTGTCAGTCATCCTTATTCAGTCAGTCTGTCAGTCAGTCAGTCGGTCAGTCCTGTCCAGTCAGTTAGTCAGTCAAACAGTCAGTCAGGTAGTCAAGCAGTCAGTCAGTCAGTGTCAGTCAGTCATTTAGTCATTCAGTCAGTCAGTGAAATAGCCAGTCAGAGAGTCAAGCAGTCAGTCAGTCAGTCTCAGTCAGTCAGTTAGTCAGTCAGTCAGTCAGTCAGTATCAGTCAGTCAGTGAGTCAGTCTGTCAGCCAGGCAGTATCAGTCAGGCAGTAAGACTCCGCTCGACAGAACTCCGATAGCCTAATGGCTAGACCGCTGGTCTTCCAAGCGAGTGGCCTGGGTTCGAGTCCCAGCCGGAGCGAATATCTTCAATGTATATATTTCTTTTCTAATTTGAAAATTCTTTTTTTTTCAATTTCTTTCCTTTGCAATTATTGATTATTTATGTAGGGAAGAAAATTCTGAGTCAGTTTAATTTTTCGACACAAAGATTTCAAAGTGTTTAAATAAACAATTACCAAGGTGCATTTTTTGTTTTTATTATATTTAAAACTCCCACCGACAGAGCTCCCATAGACTAATGGCTAGAGTGTTAGGCTTCCAAGCGAGTGGCCCTGGGTTCGAGTCCCAGCCTGAACGAAAATCTTCAATGTATACTTTTAGTTTCTAATTTGAAATTTCTTCTTCTTTTTTTTTTAATTTTTCTCTTTTGCGAATATTGATTATTTATGTAGGGAGAAAAATTCTGAGTCAGTTTAATTATTCGACCTGTAAATTTCAAAGTGTTTGAATCAATAATTTCCAAGGTGCATTTTTTGTTTTTATTATATTTAAGACTTCCATCGACAGAGCTCCGATAGCCTAATGGCTAGACCGTTGGGTTCCTAGCGCGTGGTACTGGGTTCGAGTCCCGGCCGGAAAGGAAATCTTAAATGCAAATATTTTTTTCTAATTTTATAATTCTTTTTTTTTATTTTTCCCTTTTGCGAAGTCAGTCAGTCAGTCTGACAGTCAATCAGTCAAGCACTCAGTCATTCAGTCTCAGTCAGTCAGTCCAGTCAGTCAGTCAGTCAGTTAGTCAGTCAAGCAGTCAGTCATTTAGTCTCAGTCAGTCAGTCATTCAGTCAGTCAGTCAGTCAGGCAGTCAGTCAGTCAGTCAGTCGGTCAGTCCTGTGCAGTCAGTTAGTCACTAAAGCAGTCAGTCAGTCTCAGTCAGTCAGTCAGTCAGTCAGTCCAGTCCAGTTTCAGTCAGTCAGTCAGTCAGTCTCGGTCAGTCAGTCAGTCAGTCATTCAGTCAGTCAGTCAGTCAGGCAGTCAGTCAGTCGGTCAGCCTTATTCAGTCAGTCTGTCAGTCAGTCAGTCAGTCAGCCTTATTCAGTCAGTCTGTCAGTCATCCTTATTCAGTCAGTCTGTCAGTCAGTCAGTCGGTCAGTCCTGTCCAGTCAGTTAGTCAGTCAAGCAGTCAGTCAGGTAGTCAAGCAGTCAGTCAGTCAGTGTCAGTCAGTCATTTAGTCATTCAGTCAGTCAGTGAAATAGCCAGTCAGAGAGTCAAGCAGTCAGTCAGTCAGTCTCAGTCAGTCAGTTAGTCAGTCAGTCAGTCAGTCAGTCAGTCCAGTCTCAGTCAGTCAGGCAGTTAGTCAGTCAGTCTCGGTCAGTCAGTGAGTCAATCAGTCAGTATCAGTCAGTCAGTGAGTCAGTCTGTCAGTCAGGCAGTATCAGTCAGGCAGTAAGACTCCGTTTGACAGAACTCCGATAGCCTAATGGCTAGACCGCTGGTCTTCCAAGCGAGTGGCCTGGGTTCGAGTCCCAGCCGGAGCGAATATCTTCAATATATATATTTCTTTTCTAATTTGAAAATTCTTTTTTTTTTCAATTTCTTTCTTTTGCAAATATGGATTATTTATGTACGGAAGAAAATTCTGAGTCAGTTTAATCATTCGACCTTTAGATTTCAAAGATTTTAGATCAATAATTACTAAGGTGCATTTTTTGTTTTTATTATAATTAAGACACCGATCAACAGAGATCCGATAGTATATTGGCGAGAGCGTTGGGCTTCCATGAGTGTCGCCCTGGGTTCAAATCCCAGCCGGAAAGGAAATCTTAAATGCAAATATTTTTTTTCTAATTTTATAATTCTTTTTTTTTTATTTTTCCCTTTTGCGAAGTCAGTCAGTCAGTCTGACAGTCAATCAGTCAAGCACTCAGTCATTCAGTCTCAGTCAGTCAGTCCAGTCAGTCAGTCTCTCAGTCAGTCAGTTAGTCCTTCAGCCAGTCAGTCAAGCAGTCAGTCATTTAGTCTCAGTCAGTCAGTCATTCAGTCAGTCAGTCAGTCAGGCAGTCAGTCAGTCAGTCAGTCGGTCAGTCCTGTGCAGTCAGTTAGTCACTAAAGCAGTCAGTCAGTCTCAGTCAGTCAGTCAGTCAGTCAGTCCACTCCAGTCTCAGTCAGTCAGTCAGTCAGTCTCCGTCAGTCAGTCAGTCAGTCATTCAGTCAGTCAGTCAGTCATTCAGTCAGTCAGTCAGTCAGGCAGTCAGTCAGTCGGTTAGCCTTATTCAGTCAGTCTGTCAGTCAGTCAGTCAGTCAGCCTTATTCAGTCAGTCTGTCAGTCATCCTTATTCAGTCAGTCTGTCAGTCAGTCAGTCGGTCAGTCCTGTCCAGTCAGTTAGTCAGTCAAACAGTCAGTCAGGTAGTCAAGCAGTCAGTCAGTCATTTAGTCATTCAGTCAGTCAGTGAAATAGCCAGTCAGAGAGTCAAGCAGTCAGTCAGTCAGTCTCAGTCAGTCAGTTAGTCAGTCAGTCAGTCAGTCAGTATCAGTCAGTCAGTGAGTCAGTCTGTCAGCCAGGCAGTATCAGTCAGGCAGTAAGACTCCGCTCGACAGAACTCCGATAGCCTAATGGCTAGACCGCTGGTCTTCCAAGCGAGTGGCCTGGGTTCGAGCCCCAGCCGGAGCGAATATCTTCAATGTATATATTTCTTTTCTAATTTGAAAATTCTTTTTTTTTCAATTTCTTTCCTTTGCAATTATTGATTATTTATGTAGGGAAGAAAATTCTGAGTCAGTTTAATTTTTCGACACGAAGATTTCAAAGTGTTTAAATAAACAATTACCAAGGTGCATTTTTTGTTTTTATTATATTTAAAACTCCCACCGACAGAGCTCCCATAGACTAATGGCTAGAGTGTTAGGCTTCCAAGCGAGTGGCCCTGGGTTCGAGTCCCAGCCTGAACGAAAATCTTCAATGTATACTTTTAGTTTCTAATTTGAAATTTCTTCTTCTTTTTTTTTTAATTTTTCTCTTTTGCGAATATTGATTATTTATGTAGGGAGAAAAATTCTGAGTCAGTTTAATTATTCGACCTGTAAATTTCAAAGTGTTTGAATCAATAATTACCAAGGTGCATTTTTTGTTTTTATTATATTTAAGACTTCCATCGACAGAGCTCCGATAGTCTAATGGCTAGACCGTTGGGTTCCTAGCGCGTGGTACTGGGTTCGAGTCCCGGCCGGAAAGGAAATCTTAAATGCAAATATTTTTTTCTAATTTTATAATTCTTTTTTTTTTATTTTTCCCTTTTGCGAAGTCAGTCAGTCAGTCTGACAGTCAATCAGTCAAGCACTCAGTCATTCAGTCTCAGTCAGTCAGTCCAGTCAGTCAGTCAGTCAGTTAGTCCTTCAGCCAGTCAGTCAAGCAGTCAGTCATTTAGTCTCAGTCAGTCAGTCATTCAGTCAGTCAGTCAGTCAGGCAGTCAGTCAGTCAGTCAGTCGGTCAGTCCTGTGCAGTCAGTTAGTCACTAAAGCAGTCAGTCAGTCTCAGTCAGTCAGTCAGTCAGTCAGTCCAGTCCAGTCTCAGTCAGTCAGTCTCGGTCAGTCAGTCAGTCAGTCATTCAGTCAGTCAGTCAGTCAGGCAGTCAGTCAGTCGGTCAGCCTTATTCAGTCAGTCTCTCAGTCAGTCAGTCAGTCAGCCTTATTCAGTCAGTCTGTCAGTCATCCTTATTCAGTCAGTCTGTCAGTCAGTCAGTCGGTCAGTCCTGTCCAGTCAGTTAGTCAGTCAAGCAGTCAGTCAGGTAGTCAAGCAGTCAGTCAGTCAGTGTCAGTCAGTCATTTAGTCATTCAGTCAGTCAGTGAAATAGCCAGTCAGAGAGTCAAGCAGTCAGTCAGTCTCAGTCAGTCAGTTAGTCAGTCAGTCAGTCAGTCAGTCAGTCAGTCCAGTCTCAGTCAGTCAGGCAGTTAGTCAGGCAGTCTCGGTCAGTCAGTGAGTCAGTCAGTCAGTATCAGTCAGTCAGTGAGTCAGTCTGTCAGTCAGGCAGTATCAGTCAGGCAGTAAGACTCCGCTCGACAGAACTCCGATAGCCTAATGGCTAGACCGCTGGTCTTCCAAGCGAGTGGCCTGGGTTCGAGTCCCAGCCGGAGCGAATATCTTCAATGTATATATTTCTTTTCTAATTTGAAAATTCTTTTTTTTTTCAATTTCTTTCCTTTGCAATTATTGATTATTTATGTAGGGAAGAAAATTCTGAGTCAGTTTAATTTTTCGACACGAAGATTTCAAAGTGTTTAAATAAACAATTACCAAGGTGCATTTTTTGTTTTTATTATATTTAAAACTCCCACCGACAGAGCTCATATAGACTAATGGCTAGAGTGTTTGGCTTCCAAGCGAGTGGCCCTGGGTTCGAGTCCCAGCCTGAACGAAAATCTTCAATGTATACTTTTAGTTTCTAATTTGAAATTTCTTCTTCTTTTTTTTTTAATTTTTCTCTTTTGCGAATATTGATTATTTATGTAGGGAGAAAAATTCTGAGTCAGTTTAATTATTCGACCTGTAAATTTCAAAGTGTTTGAATCAATAATTACCAAGGTGCATTTTTTGTTTTTATTATATTTAAGACTTCCATCGACAGAGCTCCGATAGCCTAATGGCTAGACCGTTGGGTTCCAAGCGCGTGGTACTGGGTTCGAGTCCCGGCCGGAACGAAAATCTTCCATGTATATATTTCTCTTCTAATTTGAAGATTTTTTTTTTTCAATTTCTTTCTTTTGCAAATATGGATTATTTATGTACGGAAGAAAATTCTGAGTCAGTTTAATCATTCGACCTTTAGATTTCAAAGATTTTAGATCAATAATTACTAAGGTGCATTTTTTGTTTTTATTATAATTAAGACACCGATCAACAGAGATCCGATAGTATATTGGCGAGAGCGTTGGGCTTCCATGAGTGTCGCCCTGGGTTCAAATCCCAGCCGGAAAGGAAATCTTAAATGCAAATATTTTTTTCTAATTTTATAATTCTTTTTTTTTTTATTTTTCCCTTTTGCGAAGTCAGTCAGTCAGTCTGACAGTCAATCAGTCAAGCACTTAGTCATTCAGTCTCAGTCAGTCAGTCCAGTCAGTCAGTCACTCAGTCAGTCAGTTAGTCCTTCAGCCAGTCAGTCAAGCAGTCAGTCATTTAGTCTCAGTCAGTCAGTCATTCAGTCAGTCAATCAGTCAGGCAGTCAGTCAGTCAGTCAGTCGGTCAGTCCTGTGCAGTCAGTTAGTCACTAAAGCAGTCAGTCAGTCTCAGTCAGTCAGTCAGTCAGTCAGTCCAGTCCAGTCTCAGTCAGTCAGTCAGTCAGTCTCGGTCAGTCAGTCAGTCAGTCATTCAGTCAGTCAGTCAGTCAGGCAGTCAGTCAGTCGGTCAGCCTTATTCAGTCAGTCTGTCAGTCAGTCAGTCAGTCAGCCTTATTCAGTCAGTCTGTCAGTCATCCTTATTCAGTCAGTCTGTCAGTCAGTCAGTCGGTCAGTCCTGTCCAGTCAGTTAGTCAGTCAAGCAGTCAGTCAGGTAGTCAAGCAGTCAGTCAGTCAGTGTCAGTCAGTCATTTAGTTATTCAGTCAGTCAGTGAAATAGCCAGTCAGAGAGTCAAGCAGTCAGTCAGTCAGTCTCAGTCGGTCAGTTAGTCAGTCAGTCAGTCAGTCAGTCAGTCAGTTCAGTCTCAGTCAGTCAGGCAGTTAGTCAGTCAGTCTCGGTCAGTCAGTGAGTCAGTCAGTCAGTATCAGTCAGTCAGTGAGTCAGTCTGTCAGTCAGGCAGTATCAGTCAGGCAGTAAGACTCCGCTCGACGGAACTCCGATAGCCTAATGGCTAGACCGCTGGTCTTCCAAGCGAGTGGCCTGGGTTCGAGTCCCAGCCGTAGCGAATATCTTCAATGTATATATTTCTTTTCTAATTTGAAAATTCTTTTTTTTTTCAATTTCTTTCCTTTGCAATTATTGATTATTTATGTAGGGAAGAAAATTCTGAGTCAGTTTAATTTTTCGACACGAAGATTTCAAAGTGTTTGAATCAATAATTACAAAGGTGCATTTTTTGTTTTTATTATATTTAAGACTTCCATCGACAGAGCTCCGATAGCCTAATGGCTAGACCGTTGGGTTCCAAGCGCGTGGTACTGGGTTCGAGTCCCGGCCGGAACGAAAATCTTCCATGTATATATTTCTCTTCTAATTAGAAGATTCTTTTTTTTTTCAATTTCTTTCTTTTGCAAATATGGATTATTTATGTACGGAAGAAAATTCTGAGTCAGTTTAATCATTCGACCTTTAGATTTCAAAGATTTTAGATCAATAATTACTAAGGTGCATTTTTTGTTTTTATTATAATTAAGACACCGATCAACAGAGATCCGATAGTATATTGGCGAGAGCGTTGGGCTTCCATGAGTGTCGCCCTGGGTTCAAATCCCAGCCGGAAAGGAAATCTTAAATGCAAATATTTTTTTCTAATTTTATAATTCTTTTTTTTTTATTTTTCCCTTTTGCGAAGTCAGTCAGTCAGTCTGACAGTCAATCAGTCAAGCACTCAGTCATTCAGTCTCAGTCAGTCAGTCCAGTCAGTCAGTCACTCAGTCAGTCAGTTAGTCCTTCAGCCAGTCAGTCAAGCAGTCAGTCATTTAGTCTCAGTCAGTCAGTCATTCAGTCAGTCAGTCAGTCAGGCAGTCAGTCAGTCAGTCAGTCGGTCAGTCCTGTGCAGTCAGTTAGTCACTAAAGCAGTCAGTCAGTCTCAGTCAGTCAGTCAGTCCAGTCCAGTCTCTGTCAGTCAGTCAGTCAGTCTCGGTCAGTTAGTCAGTCAGTCATTCAGTCAGTCAGTCAGTCAGGCAGTCATTTAGTCGGTCAGCCTTATTCAGTCAGTCTGTCAGTCAGTCAGTCAGTCAGCCTTATTCAGTCAGTCTGTCAGTCATCCTTATTCAGTCAGTCTGTCAGTCAGTCAGTCGGTCAGTCCTGTCCAGTCAGTTAGTCAGTCAAGCAGTCAGTCAGGTAGTCAAGCAGTCAGTCAGTCAGTCTCAGTCAGTCAGTTAGTCAATCAGTCAGTCAGTCAGTCAGTCAGTCCAGTCTCAGTCAGTCAGGCAGTTAGTCAGTCAGTCTCGGTCAGTCAGTTAGTCAGTCAGTCAGTATCAGTCAGTCAGTGAGTCAGTCTGTCAGTCAGGCAGTATCAGTCAGGCAGTAAGACTGCGCTCGACAGAACTCCGATAGCCTAATGGCTAGACCGCTGGTCTTCCAAGCGAGTGGCCTGGGTTCGAGTCCCAGCCGGAGCGAATACCTTCAATGTATATATTTCTTTTCTAATTTGAAAATTCTTTTTTTTTCAATTTCTTTCCTTTGCAATTATTGATTATTTATGTAGGGAAGAAAATACTGAGTCAGTTTAATTTTTCGACACGAAGATTTCAAAGTGTTTAAATAAACAATTACCAAGGTGCATTTTTTGTTTTTATTATATTTAAAACTCCCACCGACAGAGCTCCCATAGACTAATGGCTAGAGTGTTAGGCTTACAAGCGAGTGGCCCTGGGTTCGAGTCCCAGCCTGAACGAAAATCTTCAATGTATACTTTTAGTTTCTAATTTGAAATTTCTTCTTCTTTTTTTTTAATTTTTCTCTTTTGCGAATATTGATTATTTATGTAGGGAGAAAAATTCTGAGTCAGTTTAATTATTCGACCTGTAAATTTCAAAGTGTTTGAATCAATAATTACCAAGGTGCATTTTTTGTTTTTATTATATTTAAGACTTCCATCGACAGAGCTCCGATAGCCTAATGGCTAGACCGTTGGGTTCCTAGCGCGTGGTACTGGGTTCGAGTCCCGGCCGGAAAGGAAATCTTAAATGCAAATATTTTTTTCTAATTTTATAATTCTTTTTTTTTTATTTTTCCCTTTTGCGAAGTCAGTCAGTTAGTCTGACAGTCAATCAGTCAAGCACTCAGTTATTCAGTCTCAGTCAGTCAGTCCAGTCAGTCAGTCACTCAGTCAGTCAGTTAGTCCTTCAGCCAGTCAGTCAAGCAGTCGGTCATTTAGTCTCAGTCAGTCAGTCATTCAGTCAGTCAGGCAGTCAGTCAGTCAGTCAGTCGGTCAGTCCTGTGCAGTCAGTTAGTCACTAAAGCAGTCAGTCAGTCTCAGTCAGTCAGTCAGTCAGTCAGTCCAGTCCAGTCTCAGTCAGTCAGTCAGTCAGTCTCGGTCAGTCAGTCAGTCAGTCATTCAGTCAGTCAGTCAGTCAGGCAGTCAGTCAGTCGGTCAGCCTTATTCAGTCAGTCTGTCAGTCAGTCAGTCAGTCAGCCTTATTCAGTCAGTCTGTCAGTCATCCTTATTCAGTCAGTCTGTCAGTCAGTCAGTCGGTCAGTCCTGTCCAGTCAGTTAGTCAGTCAAGCAGTCAGTCAGGTAGTCAAGCAGTCAGTCAGTCAGTGTCAGTCAGTCATTTAGTCATTCAGTCAGTCAGTGAAATAGCCAGTCAGAGAGTCAAGCAGTCAGTCAGTCAGTCTCAGTCAGTCAGTTAGTCAGTCAGTCAGTCAGTCAGTCAGTCAGTCCAGTCTCAGTCAGTCAGGCAGTTAGTCAGTCAGTCTCGGTCAGTCAGTGAGTCAGTCAGTCAGTATCAGTCAGTCAGTGAGTCAGTCTGTCAGTCAGGCAGTATCAGTCAGGCAATAAGACGCCGCTCGACAGAACTCCGATAGCCTAATGGCTAGACCGCTGGTCTTCCAAGCGAGTGGCCTGGGTTCGAGTCCCAGCCGGAGCGAATATCTTCAATGTATATATTTCTTTTCTAATTTGAAAATTCTTTTTTTTTTTCAATTTCTTTCCTTTGCAATTATTGATTATTTATGTATTGAAGAAAATTCTGAGTCAGTTTAATTTTTCGACACAAAGATTTCAAAGTGTTTAAATAAACAATTACCAAGGTGCATTTTTTGTTTTTATTATATTTAAAACTCCCACCGACAGAGCTCCCATAGACTAATGGCTAGAGTGTTAGGCTTCCAAGCGAGTGGCCCTGGGTTCGAGTCCCAGCCTGAACGAAAATCTTCAATGTATACTTTTAGTTTCTAATTTGAAATTTCTTCTTCTTTTTTTTTAATTTTTCTCTTTTGCGAATATTGATTATTTATGTAGGGAGAAAAATTCTGAGTCAGTTTAATTATTCGACCTGTAAATTTCAAAGTGTTTGAATCAATAATTACCAAGGTGCATTTTTTGTTTTTATTATATTTAAGACTTCCATCGACAGAGCTCCGATAGCCTAATGGCTAGACCGTTGGGTTCCTAGCGCATGGTACTGGGTTCGAGTCCCGGCCGGAAAGGAAATCTTAAATGCAAATATTTTTTTCTAATTTTATAATTCTTTTTTTTTTTATTTTTCCCTTTTGCGAAGTCAGTCAGTCAGTCTGACAGTCAATCAGTCAAGCACTCAGTCATTCAGTCTCAGTCAGTCAGTCCAGTCAGTCAGTCACTCAGTCAGTCAGTTAGTCCTTCAGCCAGTCAGTCAAGCAGTCAGTCATTTAGTCTCAGTCAGTCAGTCATTCAGTCAGTCAGGCAGTCAGTCAGTCAGTCAGTCGGTCAGTCCTGTGCAGTCAGTTAGTCACTAAAGCAGTCAGTCAGTCTCAGTCAGTCAGTCAGTCAGTCGGTCAGCCTTATTCAGTCAGTCTGTCAGTCAGTCAGTCAGTCAGCCTTATTCAGTCAGTCTGTCAGTCATCCTTATTCAGTCAGTCTGTCAGTCAGTCGGTCAGCCTTATTCAGTCAGTCTGTCAGTCAGTCAGTCAGTCAGCCTTATTCAGTCAGTCTGTCAGTCATCCTTATTCAGTCAGTCTGTCAGTCAGTCAGTCGGTCAGTCCTGTCCAGTCAGTTAGTCAGTCAAGCAGTCAGTCAGGTAGTCAAGCAGTCAGTCAGTCAGTGTCAGTCAGTCATTTAGTCATTCAGTCAGTCAGTGAAATAGCCAGTCAGAGAGTCAAGCAGTCAGTCAGTCAGTCTCAGTCAGTCAGTTAGTCAGTCAGTCAGTCAGTCAGTCAGTCAGTCCAGTCTCAGTCAGTCAGGCAGTTAGTCAGTCAGTCTCGGTCAGTCAGTGAGTCAGTCAGTCAGTATCAGTCAGTCAGTGAGTCAGTCTGTCAGTCAGGCAGTATCAGTCAGGCAATAAGACGCCGCTCGACAGAACTCCGATAGCCTAATGGCTAGACCGCTGGTCTTCCAAGCGAGTGGCCTGGGTTCGAGTCCCAGCCGGAGCGAATATCTTCAATGTATATATTTCTTTTCTAATTTGAAAATTCTTTTTTTTTTCAATTTCTTTCCTTTGCAATTATTGATTATTTATGTAGGGAAGAAAATTCTGAGTCAGTTTAATTTTTCGACACAAAGATTTCAAAGTGTTTAAATAAACAATTACCAAGGTGCATTTTTTGTTTTTATTATATTTAAAACTCCCACCGACAGAGCTCCCATAGACTAATGGCTAGAGTGTTAGGCTTCCAAGCGAGTGGCCCTGGGTTCGAGTCCCAGCCTGAACGAAAATCTTCAATGTATACTTTTAGTTTCTAATTTGAAATTTCTTCTTCTTTTTTTTTTAATTTTTCTCTTTTGCGAATATTGATTATTTATGTAGGGAGAAAAATTCTGAGTCAGTTTAATTATTCGACCTGTAAATTTCAAAGTGTTTGAATCAATAATTACCAAGGTGCATTTTTGGTTTTTATTATATTTAAGACTTCCATCGACAGAGCTCCGATAGCCTAATGGCTAGACCGTTGGGTTCCAAGCGCGTGGTACTGGGTTCGAGTCCCGGCCGGAACGAAAATCTTCCATGTATATATTTCTCTTCTAATTTGAAGATTCTTTTTTTTTCAATTTCTTTCTTTTGCAAATATGGATTATTTATGTACGGAAGAAAATTCTGAGTCAGTTTAATCATTCGACCTTTAGATTTCAAAGATTTTAGATCAATAATTACTAAGGTGCATTTTTTGTTTTTATTATAATTAAGACACCGATCAACAGAGATCCGATAGTATATTGGCGAGAGCGTTGGGCTTCCGTGAGTGTCGCCCTGGGTTCAAATCCCAGCCGGAAAGGAAATCTTAAATGCAAATATTTTTTTCTAATTTTATAATTCTTTTTTTTTTATTTTTCCCTTTTGCGAAGTCAGTCAGTCAGTCTGACAGTCAATCAGTCAAGCACTCAGTCATTCAGTCTCAGTCAGTCAGTCCAGTCAGTCAGTCACTCAGTCAGTCAGTTAGTCCTTCAGCCAGTCAGTCAAGCAGTCAGTCATTTAGTCTCAGTCAGTCAGTCATTCAGTCAGTCAGTCAGTCAGTCAGGCAGTCAGTCAGTCAGTCAGTCGGTCAGTCCTGTGCAGTCAGTTAGTCACTAAAGCAGTCAGTCAGTCTCAGTCAGTCAGTCAGTCAGTCAGTCCAGTCCAGTCTCAGTCAGACCAGTCCAGTCTCAGTCAGTCAGTCAGTCAGTCTCGGTCAGTCAGTCAGTCAGTCATTCAGTCAGTCAGTCAGTCAGGCAGTCAGTCAGTCGGTCAGTCCTGTGCAGTCAGTTAGTCACTAAAGCAGTCAGTCAGTCTCAGTCAGTCAGTCAGTCCAGTCCAGTCTCAGTCAGTCAGTCAGTCAGTCTCGGTCAGTCAGTCAGTCATTCAATCAGTCAGTCAGTCAGGCAGTCAGTCAGTCGGTCAGCCTTATTCAGTCAGTCTGTCAGTCAGTCAGTCAGTCAGCCTTATTCAGTCAGTCTGTCAGTCATCCTTATTCAGTCAGTCTGTCAGTCAGTCAGTCGGTCAGTCCTGTCCAGTCAGTTAGTCAGTCAAGCAGTCAGTCAGGTAGTCAAGCAGTCAGTCAGTCAGTCTCAGTCAGTCAGTTAGTCAATCAGTCAGTCAGTCAGTCAGTCAGTCCAGTCTCAGTCAGTCAGGCAGTTAGTCAGTCAGTCTCGGTCAGTCAGTGAGTCAGTCAGTCAGTATCAGTCAGTCAGTGAGTCAGTCTGTCAGTCAGGCAGTATCAGTCAGGCAGTAAGACTCCGCTCGAAAGAACTCCGATAGCCTAATGGCTAGACCGCTGGTCTTCCAAGCGAGTGGCCTGGGTTCGAGTCCCAGCCGGAGCGAATATCTTCAATGTATATATTTCTTTTCTAATTTGAAAATTCTTTTTTTTTCAATTTCTTTCCTTTGCAATTATTGATTATTTATGTAGGGAAGAAAATTCTGAGTCAGTTTAATTTTTCGACACAAAGATTTCAAAGTGTTTAAATAAACAATTACCAAGGTGCATTTTTTGTTTTTATTATATTTAAAACTCCCACCGACAGAGCTCCCATAGACTAATGGCTAGAGTGTTAGGCTTCCAAGCGAGTGGCCCTGGGTTCGAGTCCCAGCCTGAACGAAAATCTTCAATGTATACTTTTAGTTTCTAATTTGAAATTTCTTCTTCTTTTTTTTTTTTAATTTTTCTCTTTTGCGAATATTGATTATTTATGTAGGGAGAAAAATTCTGAGTCAGTTTAATTATTCGACCTGTAAATTTCAAAGTGTTTGAATCAATAATTACCAAGGTGCATTTTTTGTTTTTATTATATTTAAGACTTCCATCGACAGAGCTCCGATAGCCTAATGGCTAGACCGTTGGGTTCCTAGCGCGTGGTACTGGGTTCGAGTCCCGGCCGGAAAGGAAATCTTAAATGCAAATATTTTTTTCTAATTTTATAATTGTTTTTTTTTTATTTTTCCCTTTTGCGAAGTCAGTCAGTCAGTCTGACAGTCAATCAGTCAAGCACTCAGTCATTCAGTCTCAGTCAGTCAGTCCAGTCAGTCAGTCACTCAGTCAGTCAGTTAGTCCTTCAGCCAGTCAGTCAAGCAGTCAGTCATTTAGTCTCAGTCAGTCATTCAGTCAGTCAGTCAGTCAGGCAGTCAGTCAGTCAGTCAGTCGGTCAGTCCTGTGCAGTCAGTTAGTCACTAAAGCAGTCAGTCAGTCTCAGTCAGTCAGTCAGTCAGTCAGTCCAGTCCAGTCTCAGTCAGTCAGTCAGTCAGTCTCGGTCAGTCAGTCAGTCAGTCATTCAGTCAGTCAGTCAGTCAGGCAGTCAGTCAGTCGGTCAGCCTTATTCAGTCAGTCTGTCAGTCAGTCAGTCAGTCAGTCAGCCTTATTCAGTCAGTCTGTCAGTCATCCTTATTCAGTCAGTCTGTCAGTCAGTCAGTCGGTCAGTCCTGTCCAGTCAGTTAGTCAGTCAAGCAGTCAGTCAGGTAGTCAAGCAGTCAGTCAGTCAGTGTCAGTCAGTCATTTAGTCATTCAGTCAGTCAGTGAAATAGCCAGTCAGAGAGTCAAGCAGTCAGTCAGTCAGTCTCAGTCAGTCAGTTAGTCAGTCAGTCAGTCAGTCAGTCAGTCAGTCCAGTCTCAGTCAGTCAGGCAGTTAGTCAGTCAGTCTCGGTCAGTCAGTGAGTCAGTCAGTCAGTATCAGTCAGTCAGTGAGTCAGTCTGTCAGTCAGGCAGTATCAGTCAGGCAATAAGACGCCGCTCGACAGAACTCCGATAGCCTAATGGCTAGACCGCTGGTCTTCCAAGCGAGTGGCCTGGGTTCGAGTCCCAGCCGGAGCGAATATCTTCAATGTATATATTTCTTTTCTAATTTGAAAATTCTTTTTTTTTTCAATTTCTTTCCTTTGCAATTATTGATTATTTATGTAGGGAAGAAAATTCTGAGTCAGTTTAATTTTTCGACACGAAGATTTCAAAGTGTTTAAATAGACAATTACCAAGGTGCATTTTTTGTTTTTATTATATTTAAAACTCCCACCGACAGAGCTCCCATAGACTAATGGCTAGAGTGTTAGGCTTCCAAGCGAGTGGCCCTGGGTTCGAGTCCCAGCCTGAACGAAAATCTTCAATGTATACTTTTAGTTTCTAATTTGAAATTTCTTCTTCTTTTTTTTTAATTTTTCTCTTTTGCGAATATTGATTATTTATGTAGGGAGAAAAATTCTGAGTCAGTTTAATTATTCGACCTGTAAATTTCAAAGTGTTTGAATCAATAATTACCAAGGTGCATTTTTTGTTTTTATTATATTTAAGACTTCCATCGACAGAGCTCCGATAGCCTAATGGCTAGACCGTTGGGTTCCAAGCGCGTGGTACTGGGTTCGAGTCCCGGCCGGAACGAAAATCTTCCATGTATGTATTTCTCTTCTAATTGGAAGATTCTTTTTTTTTTCAATTTCTTTCTTTTGCAAATATGGATTATTTATGTACGGAAGAAAATTCTGAGTCAGTTTAATCATTCGACCTTTAGATTTCAAAGATTTTAGATCAATAATTACTAAGGTGCATTTTTTGTTTTTATCATAAATAAGACACCGATCAACAGAGATCCGATAGTATATTGGCGAGAGCGTTGGGCTTCCATGAGTGTCGCCCTGGGTTCAAATCCCAGCCGGAAAGGAAATCTTAAATGCAAATATTTTTTTCTAATTTTATAATTCTTTTTTTTTTATTTTTCCCTTTTGCGAAGTCAGTCAGTCAGTCTGACAGTCAATCAGTCAAGCACTCAGTCATTCAGTCTCAGTCAGTCAGTCCAGTCAGTCAGTCACTCAGTCAGTCAGTTAGTCCTTCAGCCAGTCAGTCAAGCAGTCAGTCATTTAGTCTCAGTCAGTCAGTCATTCAGTCAGTCAGTCAGTCAGGCAGTCAGTCAGTCAGTCAGTCGGTCAGTCCTGTGCAGTCAGTTAGTCACTAAAGCAGTCAGTCAGTCTCAGTCAGTCAGTCAGTCAGTCAGTCCAGTCCAGTCTCAGTCAGTCAGTCAGTCAGTCTCGGTCAGTCAGTCAGTCAGTCATTCAGTCAGTCAGTCAGTCAGGCAGTCAGTCAGTCGGTCAGCCTTATTCAGTCAGTCTGTCAGTCAGTCAGTCAGTCAGCCTTATTCAGTCAGTCTGTCAGTCATCCTTATTCAGTCAGTCAGTCAGTCGGTCAGTCCTGTCCAGTCAGTTAGTCAGTCAAGCAGTCAGTCAGGTAGTCAAGCAGTCAGTCAGTCAGTGTCAGTCAGTCATTTAGTCATTCAGTCAGTCAGTGAAATAGCCAGTCAGAGAGTCAAGCAGTCAGTCAGTCAGTCTCAGTCAGTCAGTTAGTCAGTCAGTCAGTCAGTCAGTCCAGTCTCAGTCAGTCAGGCAGTTAGTCAGTCAGTTTCGGTCAGTCAGTGAGTCAGTCAGTCAGTGAGTCAGTCTGTCAGTCAGGCAGTATCAGTCAGGCAGTAAGACTCCGCTCGACAGAACTCCGATAGCCTAATGGCTAGACCGCTGGTCTTCCAAGCGAGTGGCCTGGGTTCGAGTCCCAGCCGGAGCGAATATCTTCAATGTATATATTTCTTTTCTAATTTGAAAATTCTTTTTTTTTTCAATTTCTTTCCTTTGCAATTATTGATTATTTATGTAGGGAAGAAAATTCTGAGTCAGTTTAATTTTTCGACACGAAGATTTCAAAGTGTTTAAATAAACAATTACCAAGGTGCATTTTTTGTTTTTATTATATTTAAAACTCCCACCGACAGAGCTCCCATAGACTAATGGCTAGAGTGTTAGGCTTCCAAGCGAGTGGCCCTGGGTTCGAGTCCCAGCCTGAACGAAAATCTTCAATGTATACTTTTAGTTTCTAATTTGAAATTTCTTCTTCTTTTTTTTTTAATTTTTCTCTTTTGCGAATATTGATTATTTATGTAGGGAGAAAAATTCTGAGTCAGTTTAATTATTCGACCTGTAAATTTCAAAGTGTTTGAATCAATAATTACCAAGGTGCATTTTTTGTTTTTATTATATTTAAGACTTCCATCGACAGAGCTCCGATAGCCTAATGGCTAGACCGTTGGGTTCCAAGCGCGTGGTACTGGGTTCGAGTCCCGGCCGGAACGAAAATCTTCCATGTATATATTTCTCTTCTAATTTGAAGATTCTTTTTCTTTTCAATTTCTTTCTTTTGCAAATATGGATTATTTATGTACGGAAGAAAATTCTGAGTCAGTTTAATCATTCGACCTTTAGATTTCAAAGATTTTAGATCAATAATTACTAAGGTGCATTTTTTGTTTTTATTATAATTTAGACACCGATCAACAGAGATCCGATAGTATATTGGCGAGAAAGTTGGGCTTCCATGAGTGTCGCCCTGGGTTCAAATCCCAGCCGGAAAGGAAATCTTAAATGCAAATATTTTTTTCTAATTTTATAATTCTTTTTTTTTTATTTTTCCCTTTTGCGAAGTCAGTCAGTCAGTCTGACAGTCAATCAGTCAAGCACTCAGTCATTCAGTCTCAGTCAGTCAGTCCAGTCAGTCAGTCACTCAGTCATTCAGTTAGTCCTTCAGCCAGTCAGTCAAGCAGTCAGTCATTTAGTCTCAGTCAGTCAGTCATTCAGTCAGTCAGTCAGTCAGTCAGTCAGGCAGTCAGTCAGTCGGTCAGCCTTATTCAGTCAGTCTGTCAGTCAGTCAGTCAGTCAGCCTTATTCAGTCAGTCTGTCAGTCATCCTTATTCAGTCAGTCTGTCAGTCAGTCAGTCGGTCAGTCCTGTCCAGTCAGTTAGTCAGTCAAGCAGTCAGTCAGGTAGTCAAGCAGTCAGTCAGTCAGTGTCAGTCAGTCATTTAGTCATTCAGTCAGTCAGTGAAATAGCCAGTCAGAGAGTCAAGCAGTCAGTCAGTCAGTCTCAGTCAGTCAGTTAGTCAGTCAGTCAGTCAGTCAGTCAGTCAGTCCAGTCTCAGTCAGTCAGGCAGTTAGTCAGTCAGTCTCGGTCAGTCAGTGAGTCAGTCAGTCAGTATCAGTCAGTCAGTGAGTCAGTCTGTCAGTCAGGCAGTATCAGTCAGGCAATAAGACGCCGCTCGACAGAACTCCGATAGCCTAATGGCTAGACCGCTGGTCTTCCAAGCGAGTGGCCTGGGTTCGAGTCCCAGCCGGAGCGAATATCTTCAATGTATATATTTCTTTTCTAATTTGAAAATTCTTTTTTTTTTCAATTTCTTTCCTTTGCAATTATTGATTATTTATGTATTGAAGAAAATTCTGAGTCAGTTTAATTTTTCGACACGAAGATTTCAAAGTGTTTAAATAAACAATTACCAAGGTGCATTTTTTGTTTTTATTATATTTAAAACTCCCACCGACAGAGCTCCCATAGACTAATGGCTAGAGTGTTAGGCTTCCAAGCGAGTGGCCCTGGGTTCGAGTCCCAGCCTGAACGAAAATCTTCAATGTATACTTTTAGTTTCTAATTTGAAATTTCTTCTTCTTTTTTTTTAATTTTTCTCTTTTGCGAATATTGATTATTTATGTAGGGAGAAAAATTCTGAGTCAGTTTAATTATTCGACCTGTAAATTTCAAAGTGTTTGAATCAATAATTACCAAGGTGCATTTTTTGTTTTTATTATATTTAAGACTTCCATCGACAGAGCTCCGATAGCCTAATGGCTAGACCGTTGGGTTCCTAGCGCATGGTACTGGGTTCGAGTCCCGGCCGGAAAGGAAATCTTAAATGCAAATATTTTTTTCTAATTTTATAATTCTTTTTTTTTTATTTTTCCCTTTTGCGAAGTCAGTCAGTCAGTCTGACAGTCAATCAGTCAAGCACTCAGTCATTCAGTCTCAGTCAGTCAGTCCAGTCAGTCAGTCACTCAGTCAGTCAGTTAGTCCTTCAGCCAGTCAGTCAAGCAGTCAGTCATTTAGTCTCAGTCAGTCAGTCATTCAGTCAGTCAGTCAGTCAGTCGGTCAGTCCTGTGCAGTCAGTTAGTCACTAAAGCAGTCAGTCAGTCTCAGTCAGTCAGTCAGTCAGTCAGTCCAGTCCAGTCTCAGTCAGTCAGTCAGTCAGTCTCGGTCAGTCAGTCATTCAGTCAGTCAGTCAGTCAGGCAGTCAGTCAGTCGGTCAGCCTTATTCAGTCAGTCTGTCAGTCAGTCAGTCAGTCAGCCTTATTCAGTCAGTCTGTCAGTCATCCTTATTCAGTCAGTCTGTCAGTCAGTCAGTCGGTCAGTCCTGTCCAGTCAGTTAGTCAGTCAAGCAGTCAGTCAGGTAGTCAAGCAGTCAGTCAGTCAGTGTCAGTCAGTCATTTAGTCATTCAGTCAGTCAGTGAAATAGCCAGTCAGAGAGTCAAGCAGTCAGTCAGTCAGTCTCAGTCAGTCAGTTAGTCAGTCAGTCAGTCAGTCAGTCAGTCAGTCAGTCCAGTCTCAGTCAGTCAGGCAGTTAGTCAGTCAGTCTCGGTCAGTCAGTGAGTCAGTCAGTCAGTATCAGTCAGTCAGTGAGTCAGTCTGTCAGTCAGGCAGTATCAGTCAGGCAATAAGACGCCGCTCGACAGAACTCCGATAGCCTAATGGCTAGACCGCTGGTCTTCCAAGCGAGTGGCCTGGGTTCGAGTCCCAGCCGGAGCGAATATCTTCAATGTATATATTTCTTTTCTAATTTGAAAATTCTTTTTTTTTTTCAATTTCTTTCCTTTGCAATTATTGATTATTTATGTAGGGAAGAAAATTCTGAGTCAGTTTAATTTTTCGACACGAAGATTTCAAAGTGTTTAAATAAACAATTACCAAGGTGCATTTTTTGTTTTTATTATATTTAAAACTCCCACCGACAGAGCTCCCATAGACTAATGGCTAGAGTGTTAGGCTTCCAAGCGAGTGGCCCTGGGTTCGAGTCCCAGCCTGAACGAAAATCTTCAATGTATACTTTTAGTTTCTAATTTGAAATTTCTTCTTCTTTTTTTTTTAATTTTTCTCTTTTGCGAATATTGATTATTTATGTAGGGAGAAAAATTCTGAGTCAGTTTAATTATTCGACCTGTAAATTTCAAAGTGTTTGAATCAATAATTACCAAGGTGCATTTTTGGTTTTTATTATATTTAAGACTTCCATCGACAGAGCTCCGATAGCCTAATGGCTAGACCGTTGGGTTCCAAGCGCGTGGTACTGGGTTCGAGTCCCGGCCGGAACGAAAATCTTCCATGTATATATTTCTCTTCTAATTTGAAGATTCTTTTTTTTTTCAATTTCTTTCTTTTGCAAATATGGATTATTTATGTACGGAAGAAAATTCTGAGTCAGTTTAATTTTTCGACACGAAGATTTCAAAGTGTTTAAATAAACAATTACCAAGGTGCATTTTTTGTTTTTATTATATTTAAAACTCCCACCGACAGAGCTCCCATAGACTAATGGCTAGAGTGTTAGGCTTCCAAGCGAGTGGCCCTGGGTTCGAGTCCCAGCCTGAACGAAAATCTTCAATGTATACTTTTAGTTTCTAATTTGAAATTTCTTCTTCTTTTTTTTTAATTTTTCTCTTTTGCGAATATTGATTATTTATGTAGGGAGAAAAATTCTGAGTCAGTTTAATTATTCGACCTGTAAATTTCAAAGTGTTTGAATCAATAATTACCAAGGTGCATTTTTTGTTTTTATTATATTTAAGACTTCCATCGACAGAGCTCCGATAGCCTAATGGCTAGACCGTTGGGTTCCTAGCGCGTGGTACTGGGTTCGAGTCCCGGCCGGAAAGGAAATCTTAAATGCAAATATTTTTTTCTAATTTTATAATTGTTTTTTTTTTATTTTTCCCTTTTGCGAAGTCAGTCAGTCAGTCTGACAGTCAATCAGTCAAGCACTCAGTCATTCAGTCTCAGTCAGTCAGTCCAGTCAGTCAGTCACTCAGTCAGTCAGTTAGTCCTTCAGCCAGTCAGTCAAGCAGTCAGTCATTTAGTCTCAGTCAGTCAGTCATTCAGTCAGTCAGTCAGTCAGGCAGTCAGTCAGTCAGTCAGTCGGTCAGTCCTGTGCAGTCAGTTAGTCACTAAAGCAGTCAGTCAGTCTCAGTCAGTCAGTCAGTCAGTCAGTCCAGTCCAGTCTCAGTCAGTCAGTCAGTCAGTCTCGGTCAGTCAGTCAGTCAGTCATTCAGTCAGTCAGTCAGTCAGGCAGTCAGTCAGTCGGTCAGCCTTATTCAGTCAGTCTGTCAGTCAGTCAGTCAGTCAGTCAGCCTTATTCAGTCAGTCTGTCAGTCATCCTTATTCAGTCAGTCTGTCAGTCAGTCAGTCGGTCAGTCCTGTCCAGTCAGTTAGTCAGTCAAGCAGTCAGTCAGGTAGTCAAGCAGTCAGTCAGTCAGTGTCAGTCAGTCATTTAGTCATTCAGTCAGTCAGTGAAATAGCCAGTCAGAGAGTCAAGCAGTCAGTCAGTCAGTCTCAGTCAGTCAGTTAGTCAGTCAGTCAGTCAGTCAGTCAGTCAGTCCAGTCTCAGTCAGTCAGGCAGTTAGTCAGTCAGTCTCGGTCAGTCAGTGAGTCAGTCAGTCAGTATCAGTCAGTCAGTGAGTCAGTCTGTCAGTCAGGCAGTATCAGTCAGGCAATAAGACGCCGCTCGACAGAACTCCGATAGCCTAATGGCTAGACCGCTGGTCTTCCAAGCGAGTGGCCTGGGTTCGAGTCCCAGCCGGAGCGAATATCTTCAATGTATATATTTCTTTTCTAATTTGAAAATTCTTTTTTTTTTCAATTTCTTTCCTTTGCAATTATTGATTATTTATGTAGGGAAGAAAATTCTGAGTCAGTTTAATTTTTCGACACGAAGATTTCAAAGTGTTTAAATAAACAATTACCAAGGTGCATTTTTTGTTTTTATTATATTTAAAACTCCCACCGACAGAGCTCCCATAGACTAATGGCTAGAGTGTTAGGCTTCCAAGCGAGTGGCCCTGGGTTCGAGTCCCAGCCTGAACGAAAATCTTCAATGTATACTTTTAGTTTCTAATTTGAAATTTCTTCTTCTTTTTTTTTTAATTTTTCTCTTTTGCGAATATTGATTATTTATGTAGGGAGAAAAATTCTGAGTCAGTTTAATTATTCGACCTGTAAATTTCAAAGTGTTTGAATCAATAATTACCAAGGTGCATTTTTTGTTTTTATTATATTTAAGACTTCCATCGACAGAGCTCCGATAGCCTAATGGCTAGACCGTTGGGTTCCAAGCGCGTGGTACTGGGTTCGAGTCCCGGCCGGAACGAAAATCTTCCATGTATGTATTTCTCTTCTAATTGGAAGATTCTTTTTTTTTTCAATTTCTTTCTTTTGCAAATATGGATTATTTATGTACGGAAGAAAATTCTGAGTCAGTTTAATCATTCGACCTTTAGATTTCAAAGATTTTAGATCAATAATTACTAAGGTGCATTTTTTGTTTTTATCATAAATAAGACACCGATCAACAGAGATCCGATAGTATATTGGCGAGAGCGTTGGGCTTCCATGAGTGTCGCCCTGGGTTCAAATCCCAGCCGGAAAGGAAATCTTAAATGCAAATATTTTTTTCTAATTTTATAATTCTTTTTTTTTTATTTTTCCCTTTTGCGAAGTCAGTCAGTCAGTCTGACAGTCAATCAGTCAAGCACTCAGTCATTCAGTCTCAGTCAGTCAGTCCAGTCAGTCAGTCACTCAGTCAGTCAGTTAGTCCTTCAGCCAGTCAGTCAAGCAGTCAGTCATTTAGTCTCAGTCAGTCAGTCATTCAGTCAGTCAGTCAGTCAGGCAGTCAGTCAGTCAGTCAGTCGGTCAGTCCTGTGCAGTCAGTTAGTCACTAAAGCAGTCAGTCAGTCTCAGTCAGTCAGTCAGTCAGTCAGTCCAGTCCAGTCTCAGTCAGTCAGTCAGTCAGTCTCGGTCAGTCAGTCAGTCAGTCATTCAGTCAGTCAGTCAGTCAGGCAGTCAGTCAGTCGGTCAGCCTTATTCAGTCAGTCTGTCAGTCAGTCAGTCAGTCAGTCAGCCTTATTCAGTCAGTCTGTCAGTCATCCTTATTCAGTCAGTCTGTCAGTCAGTCAGTCGGTCAGTCCTGTCCAGTCAGTTAGTCAGTCAAGCAGTCAGTCAGGTAGTCAAGCAGTCAGTCAGTCAGTCTCAGTCAGTCAGTTAGTCAATCAGTCAGTCAGTCAGTCAGTCAGTCCAGTCTCAGTCAGTCAGGCAGTTAGTCAGTCAGTCTCGGTCAGTCAGTGAGTCAGTCAGTCAGTATCAGTCAGTCAGTGAGTCAGTCTGTCAGTCAGGCAGTATCAGTCAGGCAGTAAGACTCCGCTCGAAAGAACTCCGATAGCCTAATGGCTAGACCGCTGGTCTTCCAAGCGAGTGGCCTGGGTTCGAGTCCCAGCCGGAGCGAATATCTTCAATGTATATATTTCTTTTCTAATTTGAAAATTCTTTTTTTTTCAATTTCTTTCCTTTGCAATTATTGATTATTTATGTAGGGAAGAAAATTCTGAGTCAGTTTAATTTTTCGACACTAAGATTTCAAAGTGTTTAAATAAACAATTACCAAGGTGCATTTTTTGTTTTTATTATATTTAAAACTCCCACCGACAGAGCTCCCATAGACTAATGGCTAGAGTGTTAGGCTTCCAAGCGAGTGGCCCTGGGTTCGAGTCCCAGCCTGAACGAAAATCTTCAATGTATACTTTTAGTTTCTAATTTGAAATTTCTTCTTCTTTTTTTTTTTTAATTTTTCTCTTTTGCGAATATTGATTATTTATGTAGGGAGAAAAATTCTGAGTCAGTTTAATTATTCGACCTGTAAATTTCAAAGTGTTTGAATCAATAATTACCAAGGTGCATTTTTTGTTTTTATTATATTTAAGACTTCCATCGACAGAGCTCCGATAGCCTAATGGCTAGACCGTTGGGTTCCTAGCGCGTGGTACTGGGTTCGAGTCCCGGCCGGAAAGGAAATCTTAAATGCAAATATTTTTTTCTAATTTTATAATTGTTTTTTTTTTATTTTTCCCTTTTGCGAAGTCAGTCAGTCAGTCTGACAGTCAATCAGTCAAGCACTCAGTCATTCAGTCTCAGTCAGTCAGTCCAGTCAGTCAGTCACTCAGTCAGTCAGTTAGTCCTTCAGCCAGTCAGTCAAGCAGTCAGTCATTTAGTCTCAGTCAGTCAGTCATTCAGTCAGTCAGTCAGTCAGGCAGTCAGTCAGTCAGTCAGTCGGTCAGTCCTGTGCAGTCAGTTAGTCACTAAAGCAGTCAGTCAGTCTCAGTCAGTCAGTCAGTCAGTCAGTCCAGTCCAGTCTCAGTCAGTCAGTCAGTCAGTCTCGGTCAGTCAGTCAGTCAGTCATTCAGTCAGTCAGTCAGTCAGGCAGTCAGTCAGTCGGTCAGCCTTATTCAGTCAGTCTGTCAGTCAGTCAGTCAGTCAGTCAGCCTTATTCAGTCAGTCTGTCAGTCATCCTTATTCAGTCAGTCTGTCAGTCAGTCAGTCGGTCAGTCCTGTCCAGTCAGTTAGTCAGTCAAGCAGTCAGTCAGGTAGTCAAGCAGTCAGTCAGTCAGTGTCAGTCAGTCATTTAGTCATTCAGTCAGTCAGTGAAATAGCCAGTCAGAGAGTCAAGCAGTCAGTCAGTCAGTCTCAGTCAGTCAGTTAGTCAGTCAGTCAGTCAGTCAGTCAGTCAGTCCAGTCTCAGTCAGTCAGGCAGTTAGTCAGTCAGTCTCGGTCAGTCAGTGAGTCAGTCAGTCAGTATCAGTCAGTCAGTGAGTCAGTCTGTCAGTCAGGCAGTATCAGTCAGGCAATAAGACGCCGCTCGACAGAACTCCGATAGCCTAATGGCTAGACCGCTGGTCTTCCAAGCGAGTGGCCTGGGTTCGAGTCCCAGCCGGAGCGAATATCTTCAATGTATATATTTCTTTTCTAATTTGAAAATTCTTTTTTTTTTCAATTTCTTTCCTTTGCAATTATTGATTATTTATGTAGGGAAGAAAATTCTGAGTCAGTTTAATTTTTCGACACGAAGATTTCAAAGTGTTTAAATAAACAATTACCAAGGTGCATTTTTTGTTTTTATTATATTTAAAACTCCCACCGACAGAGCTCCCATAGACTAATGGCTAGAGTGTTAGGCTTCCAAGCGAGTGGCCCTGGGTTCGAGTCCCAGCCTGAACGAAAATCTTCAATGTATACTTTTAGTTTCTAATTTGAAATTTCTTCTTCTTTTTTTTTTAATTTTTCTCTTTTGCGAATATTGATTATTTATGTAGGGAGAAAAATTCTGAGTCAGTTTAATTATTCGACCCGCAGATTTCAAAGTGTTTAAATAAATAATTACCAAGGTGCATTTTTTGTTTTTATTATATTTAAGACTTCCATCGACAGAGCTCCGATAGCCTAATGGCTAGACCGTTGGGTTCCAAGCGCGTGGTACTGGGTTCGAGTCCCGGCCGGAACGAAAATCTTGCATGTATGTATTTCTCTTCTAATTGGAAGATTCTTTTTTTTTCAATTTCTTTCTTTTGCAAATATGGATTATTTATGTACGGAAGAAAATTCTGAGTCAGTTTAATCATTCGACCTTTAGATTTCAAAGATTTTAGATCAATAATTACTAAGGTGCATTTTTTGTTTTTATCATAAATAAGACACCGATCAACAGAGATCCGATAGTATATTGGCGAGAGCGTTGGGCTTCCATGAGTGTCGCCCTGGGTTCAAATCCCAGCCGGAAAGGAAATCTTAAATGCAAATATTTTTTTCTAATTTTATAATTCTTTTTTTTTTATTTTTCCCTTTTGCGAAGTCAGTCAGTCAGTCTGACAGTCAATCAGTCAAGCACTCAGTCATTCAGTCTCAGTCAGTCAGTCCAGTCAGTCAGTCACTCAGTCAGTCAGTTAGTCCTTCAGCCAGTCAGTCAAGCAGTCAGTCATTTAGTCTCAGTCAGTCAGTCATTCAGTCAGTCAGTCAGTCAGGCAGTCAGTCAGTCAGTCAGTCGGTCAGTCCTGTGCAGTCAGTTAGTCACTAAAGCAGTCAGTCAGTCTCAGTCAGTCAGTCAGTCAGTCAGTCCAGTCCAGTCTCAGTCAGTCAGTCAGTCAGTCTCGGTCAGTCAGTCAGTCAGTCATTCAGTCAGTCAGTCAGTCAGGCAGTCAGTCAGTCGGTCAGCCTTATTCAGTCAGTCTGTCAGTCAGTCAGTCAGTCAGCCTTATTCAGTCAGTCTGTCAGTCATCCTTATTCAGTCAGTCTGTCAGTCAGTCAGTCGGTCAGTCCTGTCCAGTCAGTTAGTCAGTCAAGCAGTCAGTCAGGTAGTCAAGCAGTCAGTCAGTCAGTGTCAGTCAGTCATTTAGTCATTCAGTCAGTCAGTGAAATAGCCAGTCAGAGAGTCAAGCAGTCAGTCAGTCAGTCTCAGTCAGTCAGTTAGTCAATCAGTCAGTCAGTCAGTCAGTCAGTCCTGTCTCACTCAGTCAGGCAGTTAGTCAGTCAGTCTCGGTCAGTCAGTGAGTCAGTCAGTCAGTATCAGTCAGTCAGTGAGTCAGTCTGTCAGTCAGGCAGTATCAGTCAGGCAGTAAGACTCCGCTCGACAGAACTCCGATAGCCTAATGGCTAGACCGCTGGTCTTCCAAGCGAGTGGCCTGGGTTCGAGTCCCAGCCGGAGCGAATATCTTCAATGTATATATTTCTTTTCTAATTTGAAAATTCTTTTTTTTTTCAATTTCTTTCCTTTGCAATTATTGATTATTTATGTAGGGAAGAAAATTCTGAGTCAGTTTAATTTTTCGACATGAAGATTTCAAAGTGTTTAAATAAACAATTACCAAGGTGCATTTTTTGTTTTTATTATATTTAAAACTCCCACCGACAGAGCTCCCATAGACTAATGGCTAGAGTGTTAGGCTTCCAAGCGAGTGGCCCTGGGTTCGAGTCCCGGCCTGAACGAAAATCTTCAATGTATACTTTTAGTTTCTAATTTGAAATTTCTTCTTCTTTTTTTTTAATTTTTCTCTTTTGCGAACATTGATTATTTATGTAGGGAGAAAAATTCTGAGTCAGTTTAATTATTCGACCTGTAAATTTCAAAGTGTTTGAATCAATAATTACCAAGGTGCATTTTTTGTTTTTATTATATTTAAGACTTCCATCGACAGAGCTCCGATAGCCTAATGGCTAGACCGTTGGGTTCCTAGCGCGTGGTACTGGGTTCGAGTCCCGGCCGGAAAGGAAATCTTAAATGCAAATATTTTTTTCTAATTTTATAATTCTTTTTTTTTTTATTTTTCCCTTTTGCGAAGTCAGTCAGTCAGTCTGACAGTCAATCAGTCAAGCACTCAGTCATTCAGTCTCAGTCAGTCAGTCCAGTCAGTCAGTCACTCAGTCAGTCAGTTAGTCCTTCAGCCAGTCAGTCAAGCAGTCAGTCATTTAGTCTCAGTCAGTCAGTCAGTCAGGCAGTCAGTCAGTCAGTCAGTCGGTCAGTCCTGTGCAGTCAGTTAGTCACTAAAGCAGTCAGTCAGTCTCAGTCAGTCAGTCAGTCAGTCAGTCCAGTCCAGTCTCAGTCAGTCAGTCAGTCAGTCTCGGTCAGTCAGTCAGTCAGTCATTCAGTCAGTCAGTCAGTCAGGCAGTCAGTCAGTCGGTCAGCCTTATTCAGTCAGTCTGTCAGTCAGTCAGTCAGTCAGCCTTATTCAGTCAGTCTGTCAGTCATCCTTATTCAGTCAGTCTGTCAGTCAGTCAGTCGGTCAGTCCTGTCCAGTCAGTTAGTCAGTCAAGCAGTCAGTCAGGTAGTCAAGCAGTCAGTCAGTCAGTGTTAGTCAGTCATTTAGTCATTCAGTCAGTCAGTGAAATAGCCAGTCAGAGAGTCAAGCAGTCAGTCAGTCAGTCTCAGTCAGTCAGTCTCAGTCAGTCAGTTAGTCAGTCAGTCAGTCAGTCAGTCAGTCAGTCCAGTCTCAGTCAGTCAGGCAGTTAGTCAGTCAGTCTCGGTCAGTCAGTGAGTCAGTCAGTCAGTATCAGTCAGTCAGTGAGTCACTCTGTCAGTCAGGCAGTATCAGTCAGGCAGTAAGACTCCGCTCGACAGAACTCCGATAGCCTAATGGCTAGACCGCTGGTCTTCCAAGCGAGTGGCCTGGGTTCGAGTCCCAGCCGGAGCGAATATCTTCAATGTATATATTTCTTTTCTAATTTGAAAATTCTTTTTTTTTCCATTTCTTTCCTTTGCAATTATTGATTATTTATGTAGGGAAGAAGATTCTGAGTCAGTTTAATTTTTCGACACTAAGATTTCAAAGTGTTTAAATAAACAATTACCAAGGTGCATTTTTTGTTTTTATTATATTTAAAACTCCCACCGACAGAGCTCCCATAGACTAATGGCTAGAGTGTTAGGCTTCCAAGCGAGTGGCCCTGGGTTCGAGTCCCAGCCTGAACGAAAATCTTCAATGTATACTTTTAGTTTCTAATTTGAAATTTCTTCTTCTTTTTTTTTTTTAATTTTTCTCTTTTGCGAATATTGATTATTTATGTAGGGAGAAAAATTCTGAGTCAGTTTAATTATTCGACCTGTAAATTTCAAAGTGTTTGAATCAATAATTACCAAGGTGCATTTTTTGTTTTTATTATATTTAAGACTTCCATCGACAGAGCTCCGATAGCCTAATGGCTAGACCGTTGGGTTCCTAGCGCGTGGTACTGGGTTCGAGTCCCGGCCGGAAAGGAAATCTTAAATGCAAATATTTTTTTCTAATTTTATAATTGTTTTTTTTTTATTTTTCCCTTTTGCGAAGTCAGTCAGTCAGTCTGACAGTCAATCAGTCAAGCACTCAGTCATTCAGTCTCAGTCAGTCAGTCCAGTCAGTCAGTCACTCAGTCAGTCAGTTAGTCCTTCAGCCAGTCAGTCAAGCAGTCAGTCATTTAGTCTCAGTCAGTCAGTCATTCAGTCAGTCAGTCAGTCAGGCAGTCAGTCAGTCAGTCAGTCGGTCAGTCCTGTGCAGTCAGTTAGTCACTAAAGCAGTCAGTCAGTCTCAGTCAGTCAGTCAGTCAGTCAGTCCAGTCCAGTCTCAGTCAGTCAGTCAGTCAGTCTCGGTCAGTCAGTCAGTCAGTCATTCAGTCAGTCAGTCAGTCAGGCAGTCAGTCAGTCGGTCAGCCTTATTCAGTCAGTCTGTCAGTCAGTCAGTCAGTCAGTCAGCCTTATTCAGTCAGTCTGTCAGTCATCCTTATTCAGTCAGTCTGTCAGTCAGTCAGTCGGTCAGTCCTGTCCAGTCAGTTAGTCAGTCAAGCAGTCAGTCAGGTAGTCAAGCAGTCAGTCAGTCAGTGTCAGTCAGTCATTTAGTCATTCAGTCAGTCAGTGAAATAGCCAGTCAGAGAGTCAAGCAGTCAGTCAGTCAGTCTCAGTCAGTCAGTTAGTCAGTCAGTCAGTCAGTCAGTCAGTCAGTCCAGTCTCAGTCAGTCAGGCAGTTAGTCAGTCAGTCTCGGTCAGTCAGTGAGTCAGTCAGTCAGTATCAGTCAGTCAGTGAGTCAGTCTGTCAGTCAGGCAGTATCAGTCAGGCAATAAGACGCCGCTCGACAGAACTCCGATAGCCTAATGGCTAGACCGCTGGTCTTCCAAGCGAGTGGCCTGGGTTCGAGTCCCAGCCGGAGCGAATATCTTCAATGTATATATTTCTTTTCTAATTTGAAAATTCTTTTTTTTTTCAATTTCTTTCCTTTGCAATTATTGATTATTTATGTAGGGAAGAAAATTCTGAGTCAGTTTAATTTTTCGACACGAAGATTTCAAAGTGTTTAAATAAACAATTACCAAGGTGCATTTTTTGTTTTTATTATATTTAAAACTCCCACCGACAGAGCTCCCATAGACTAATGGCTAGAGTGTTAGGCTTCCAAGCGAGTGGCCCTGGGTTCGAGTCCCAGCCTGAACGAAAATCTTCAATGTATACTTTTAGTTTCTAATTTGAAATTTCTTCTTCTTTTTTTTTTAATTTTTCTCTTTTGCGAATATTGATTATTTATGTAGGGAGAAAAATTCTGAGTCAGTTTAATTATTCGACCCGCAGATTTCAAAGTGTTTAAATAAATAATTACCAAGGTGCATTTTTTGTTTTTATTATATTTAAGACTTCCATCGACAGAGCTCCGATAGCCTAATGGCTAGACCGTTGGGTTCCAAGCGCGTGGTACTGGGTTCGAGTCCCGGCCGGAACGAAAATCTTGCATGTATGTATTTCTCTTCTAATTGGAAGATTCTTTTTTTTTTCAATTTCTTTCTTTTGCAAATATGGATTATTTATGTACGGAAGAAAATTCTGAGTCAGTTTAATCATTCGACCTTTAGATTTCAAAGATTTTAGATCAATAATTACTAAGGTGCATTTTTTGTTTTTATCATAAATAAGACACCGATCAACAGAGATCCGATAGTATATTGGCGAGAGCGTTGGGCTTCCATGAGTGTCGCCCTGGGTTCAAATCCCAGCCGGAAAGGAAATCTTAAATGCAAATATTTTTTTCTAATTTTATAATTCTTTTTTTTTTATTTTTCCCTTTTGCGAAGTCAGTCAGTCAGTCTGACAGTCAATCAGTCAAGCACTCAGTCATTCAGTCTCAGTCAGTCAGTCCAGTCAGTCAGTCACTCAGTCAGTCAGTTAGTCCTTCAGCCAGTCAGTCAAGCAGTCAGTCATTTAGTCTCAGTCAGTCAGTCATTCAGTCAGTCAGTCAGTCAGGCAGTCAGTCAGTCAGTCAGTCGGTCAGTCCTGTGCAGTCAGTTAGTCACTAAAGCAGTCAGTCAGTCTCAGTCAGTCAGTCAGTCAGTCAGTCCAGTCCAGTCTCAGTCAGTCAGTCAGTCAGTCTCGGTCAGTCAGTCAGTCAGTCATTCAGTCAGTCAGTCAGTCAGGCAGTCAGTCAGTCGGTCAGCCTTATTCAGTCAGTCTGTCAGTCAGTCAGTCAGTCAGCCTTATTCAGTCAGTCTGTCAGTCATCCTTATTCAGTCAGTCTGTCAGTCAGTCAGTCGGTCAGTCCTGTCCAGTCAGTTAGTCAGTCAAGCAGTCAGTCAGGTAGTCAAGCAGTCAGTCAGTCAGTGTCAGTCAGTCATTTAGTCATTCAGTCAGTCAGTGAAATAGCCAGTCAGAGAGTCAAGCAGTCAGTCAGTCAGTCTCAGTCAGTCAGTTAGTCAATCAGTCAGTCAGTCAGTCAGTCAGTCCTGTCTCACTCAGTCAGGCAGTTAGTCAGTCAGTCTCGGTCAGTCAGTGAGTCAGTCAGTCAGTATCAGTCAGTCAGTGAGTCAGTCTGTCAGTCAGGCAGTATCAGTCAGGCAGTAAGACTCCGCTCGACAGAACTCCGATAGCCTAATGGCTAGACCGCTGGTCTTCCAAGCGAGTGGCCTGGGTTCGAGTCCCAGCCGGAGCGAATATCTTCAATGTATATATTTCTTTTCTAATTTGAAAATTCTTTTTTTTTTCAATTTCTTTCCTTTGCAATTATTGATTATTTATGTAGGGAAGAAAATTCTGAGTCAGTTTAATTTTTCGACATGAAGATTTCAAAGTGTTTAAATAAACAATTACCAAGGTGCATTTTTTGTTTTTATTATATTTAAAACTCCCACCGACAGAGCTCCCATAGACTAATGGCTAGAGTGTTAGGCTTCCAAGCGAGTGGCCCTGGGTTCGAGTCCCGGCCTGAACGAAAATCTTCAATGTATACTTTTAGTTTCTAATTTGAAATTTCTTCTTCTTTTTTTTTAATTTTTCTCTTTTGCGAACATTGATTATTTATGTAGGGAGAAAAATTCTGAGTCAGTTTAATTATTCGACCTGTAAATTTCAAAGTGTTTGAATCAATAATTACCAAGGTGCATTTTTTGTTTTTATTATATTTAAGACTTCCATCGACAGAGCTCCGATAGCCTAATGGCTAGACCGTTGGGTTCCTAGCGCGTGGTACTGGGTTCGAGTCCCGGCCGGAAAGGAAATCTTAAATGCAAATATTTTTTTCTAATTTTATAATTCTTTTTTTTTTTATTTTTCCCTTTTGCGAAGTCAGTCAGTCAGTCTGACAGTCAATCAGTCAAGCACTCAGTCATTCAGTCTCAGTCAGTCAGTCCAGTCAGTCAGTCACTCAGTCAGTCAGTTAGTCCTTCAGCCAGTCAGTCAAGCAGTCAGTCATTTAGTCTCAGTCAGTCAGTCAGTCAGGCAGTCAGTCAGTCAGTCAGTCGGTCAGTCCTGTGCAGTCAGTTAGTCACTAAAGCAGTCAGTCAGTCTCAGTCAGTCAGTCAGTCAGTCAGTCCAGTCCAGTCTCAGTCAGTCAGTCAGTCAGTCTCGGTCAGTCAGTCAGTCAGTCATTCAGTCAGTCAGTCAGTCAGGCAGTCAGTCAGTCGGTCAGCCTTATTCAGTCAGTCTGTCAGTCAGTCAGTCAGTCAGCCTTATTCAGTCAGTCTGTCAGTCATCCTTATTCAGTCAGTCTGTCAGTCAGTCAGTCGGTCAGTCCTGTCCAGTCAGTTAGTCAGTCAAGCAGTCAGTCAGGTAGTCAAGCAGTCAGTCAGTCAGTGTTAGTCAGTCATTTAGTCATTCAGTCAGTCAGTGAAATAGCCAGTCAGAGAGTCAAGCAGTCAGTCAGTCAGTCTCAGTCAGTCAGTCTCAGTCAGTCAGTTAGTCAGTCAGTCAGTCAGTCAGTCAGTCAGTCCAGTCTCAGTCAGTCAGGCAGTTAGTCAGTCAGTCTCGGTCAGTCAGTGAGTCAGTCAGTCAGTATCAGTCAGTCAGTGAGTCACTCTGTCAGTCAGGCAGTATCAGTCAGGCAGTAAGACTCCGCTCGACAGAACTCCGATAGCCTAATGGCTAGACCGCTGGTCTTCCAAGCGAGTGGCCTGGGTTCGAGTCCCAGCCGGAGCGAATATCTTCAATGTATATATTTCTTTTCTAATTTGAAAATTCTTTTTTTTTCCATTTCTTTCCTTTGCAATTATTGATTATTTATGTAGGGAAGAAGATTCTGAGTCAGTTTAATTTTTCGACACTAAGATTTCAAAGTGTTTAAATAAACAATTACCAAGGTGCATTTTTTGTTTTTATTATATTTAAAACTCCCACCGACAGAGCTCCCATAGACTAATGGCTAGAGTGTTAGGCTTCCAAGCGAGTGGCCCTGGGTTCGAGTCCCAGCCTGAACGAAAATCTTCAATGTATACTTTTAGTTTCTAATTTGAAATTTCTTCTTCTTTTTTTTTTAATTTTTCTCTTTTGCGAATATTGATTATTTATGTAGGGAGAAAAATTCTGAGTCAGTTTAATTATTCGACCTGTAAATTTCAAAGTGTTTGAATCAATAATTACCAAGGTGCATTTTTTGTTTTTATTATATTTAAGACTTCCATCGACTGAGCTCCGATAGCCTAATGGCTAGACCGTTGGGTTCCAAGCGCGTGGTACTGGGTTCGAGTCCCGGCCGGAACGAAAATCTTCCATGTATATATTTCTCTTCTAATTGGAAGATTCTTTTTTTTTTTCAATTTCTTTCTTTTGCAAATATGGATTATTTATGTACGGAAGAAAATTCTGAGTCAGTTTAATCATTCGACCTTTAGATTTCAAAGATTTTAGATCAATAATTACTAAGGTGCATTTTTTGTTTTTATTATAATTAAGACACCGATCAACAGAGATCCGATAGTATATTGGCGAGAGCGTTGGGCTTCCATGAGTGTCGCCCTGGGTTCAAATCCCAGCCGGAAAGGAAATCTTAAATGCAAATATTTTTTTCTAATTTTATAATTCTTTTTTTTTTATTTTTCCCTTTTGCGAAGTCAGTCAGTCAGTCTGACAGTCAATCAGTCAAGCACTCAGTCATTCAGTCTCAGTCAGTCAGTCCAGTCAGTCAGTCACTCAGTCAGTCAGTTAGTCCTTCAGCCAGTCAGTCAAGCAGTCAGTCATTTAGTCTCAGTCAGTCAGTCAGTCAGGCAGTCAGTCAGTCAGTCAGTCGGTCAGTCCTGTGCAGTCAGTTAGTCACTAAAGCAGTCAGTCAGTCTCAGTCAGTCAGTCAGTCAGTCAGTCCAGTCCAGTCTCAGTCAGTCAGTCAGTCAGTCTCGGTCAGTCAGTCAGTCAGTCATTCAGTCAGTCAGTCAGTCAGGCAGTCAGTCAGTCGGTCAGCCTTATTCAGTCAGTCTGTCAGTCAGTCAGTCAGTCAGCCTTATTCAGTCAGTCTGTCAGTCATCCTTATTCAGTCAGTCTGTCAGTCAGTCAGTCGGTCAGTCCTGTCCAGTCAGTTAGTCAGTCAAGCAGTCAGTCAGGTAGTCAAGCAGTCAGTCAGTCAGTGTTAGTCAGTCATTTAGTCATTCAGTCAGTCAGTGAAATAGCCAGTCAGAGAGTCAAGCAGTCAGTCAGTCAGTCTCAGTCAGTCAGTCTCAGTCAGTCAGTTAGTCAGTCAGTCAGTCAGTCAGTCAGTCAGTCCAGTCTCAGTCAGTCAGGCAGTTAGTCAGTCAGTCTCGGTCAGTCAGTCAGTCAGTATCAGTCAGTCAGTGAGTCACTCTGTCAGTCAGGCAGTATCAGTCAGGCAGTAAGACTCCGCTCGACAGAACTCCGATAGCCTAATGGCTAGACCGCTGGTCTTCCAAGCGAGTGGCCTGGGTTCGAGTCCCAGCCGGAGCGAATATCTTCAATGTATATATTTCTTTTCTAATTTGAAAATTCTTTTTTTTTCCATTTCTTTCCTTTGCAATTATTGATTATTTATGTAGGGGAGAAGATTCTGAGTCAGTTTAATTTTTCGACACTAAGATTTCAAAGTGTTTAAATAAACAATTACCAAGGTGCATTTTTTGTTTTTATTATATTTAAAACTCCCACCGACAGAGCTCCCATAGACTAATGGCTAGAGTGTTAGGCTTCCAAGCGAGTGGCCCTGGGTTCGAGTCCCAGCCTGAACGAAAATCTTCAATGTATACTTTTAGTTTCTAATTTGAAATTTCTTCTTCTTTTTTTTTTAATTTTTCTCTTTTGCGAATATTGATTATTTATGTAGGGAGAAAAATTCTGAGTCAGTTTAATTATTCGACCTGTAAATTTCAAAGTGTTTGAATCAATAATTACCAAGGTGCATTTTTTGTTTTTATTATATTTAAGACTTCCATCGACTGAGCTCCGATAGCCTAATGGCTAGACCGTTGGGTTCCAAGCGCGTGGTACTGGGTTCGAGTCCCGGCCGGAACGAAAATCTTCCATGTATATATTTCTCTTCTAATTGGAAGATTCTTTTTTTTTTTCAATTTCTTTCTTTTGCAAATATGGATTATTTATGTACGGAAGAAAATTCTGAGTCAGTTTAATCATTCGACCTTTAGATTTCAAAGATTTTAGATCAATAATTACTAAGGTGCATTTTTTGTTTTTATTATAATTAAGACACCGATCAACAGAGATCCGATAGTATATTGGCGAGAGCGTTGGGCTTCCATGAGTGTCGCCCTGGGTTCAAATCCCAGCCGGAAAGGAAATCTTAAATGCAAATATTTTTTTCTAATTTTATAATTCTTTTTTTTTTATTTTTCCCTTTTGCGAAGTCAGTCAGTCAGTCTGACAGTCAATCAGTCAAGCACTCAGTCATTCAGTCTCAGTCAGTCAGTCCAGTCAGTCAGTCACTCAGTCAGTCAGTTAGTCCTTCAGCCAGTCAGTCAAGCAGTCAGTCATTTAGTCTCAGTCAGTCAGTCATTCAGTCAGTCAGTCAGTCAGGCAGTCAGTCAGTCAGTCAGTCGGTCAGTCCTGTGCAGTCAGTTAGTCACTAAAGCAGTCAGTCAGTCTCAGTCAGTCAGTCAGTCAGTCAGTCCAGTCCAGTCTCAGTCAGTCAGTCAGTCAGTCTCGGTCAGTCAGTCAGTCAGTCATTCAGTCAGTCAGTCAGGCAGTCAGTCAGTCGGTCAGCCTTATTCAGTCAGTCTGTCAGTCAGTCAGTCAGTCAGCCTTATTCAGTCAGTCTGTCAGTCATCCTTATTCAGTCAGTCTGTCAGTCAGTCAGTCGGTCAGTCCTGTCCAGTCAGTTAGTCAGTCAAGCAGTCAGTCAGGTAGTCAAGCAGTCAGTCAGTCAGTGTCAGTCAGTCATTTAGTCATTCAGTCAGTCAGTGAAATAGCCAGTCAGAGAGTCAAGCAGTCAGTCAGTCAGTCTCAGTCAGTCAGTTAGTCAATCAGTCAGTCAGTCAGTCAGTCAGTCCTGTCTCACTCAGTCAGGCAGTTAGTCAGTCAGTCTCGGTCAGTCAGTGAGTCAGTCAGTCAGTATCAGTCAGTCAGTGAGTCAGTCTGTCAGTCAGGCAGTATCAGTCAGGCAGTAAGACTCCGCTCGACAGAACTCCGATAGCCTAATGGCTAGACCGCTGGTCTTCCAAGCGAGTGGCCTGGGTTCGAGTCCCAGCCGGAGCGAATATCTTCAATGAATATATATTTCTTTTCTAATTTGAAAATTCTTTTTTTTTTCAATTTCTTTCCTTTGCAATTATTGATTATTTATGTAGGGAAGAAAATTCTGAGTCAGTTTAATTTTTCGACATGAAGATTTCAAAGTGTTTAAATAAACAATTACCAAGGTGCATTTTTTGTTTTTATTATATTTAAAACTCCCACCGACAGAGCTCCCATAGACTAATGGCTAGAGTGTTAGGCTTCCAAGCGAGTGGCCCTGGGTTCGAGTCCCAGCCTGAACGAAAATCTTCAATGTATACTTTTAGTTTCTAATTTGAAATTTCTTCTTCTTTTTTTTTAATTTTTCTCTTTTGCGAATATTGATTATTTATGTAGGGAGAAAAATTCTGAGTCAGTTTAATTATTCGACCTGTAAATTTCAAAGTGTTTGAATCAATAATTACCAAGGTGCATTTTTTGTTTTTATTATATTTAAGACTTCCATCGACAGAGCTCCGATAGCCTAATGGCTAGACCGTTGGGTTCCTAGCGCGTGGTACTGGGTTCGAGTCCCGGCCGGAAAGGAAATCTTAAATGCAAATATTTTTTTCTAATTTTATAATTCTTTTTTTTTTATTTTTCCCTTTTGCGAAGTCAGTCAGTCAGTCTGACAGTCAATCAGTCAAGCACTCAGTCATTCAGTCTCAGTCAGTCAGTCCAGTCAGTCAGTCACTCAGTCAGTCAGTTAGTCCTTCAGCCAGTCAGTCAAGCAGTCAGTCATTTAGTCTCAGTCAGTCAGTCAGTCAGGCAGTCAGTCAGTCAGTCAGTCGGTCAGTCCTGTGCAGTCAGTTAGTCACTAAAGCAGTCAGTCAGTCTCAGTCAGTCAGTCAGTCAGTCAGTCCAGTCCAGTCTCAGTCAGTCAGTCAGTCAGTCTCGGTCAGTCAGTCAGTCAGTCATTCAGTCAGTCAGTCAGTCAGGCAGTCAGTCAGTCGGTCAGCCTTATTCAGTCAGTCTGTCAGTCAGTCAGTCAGTCAGCCTTATTCAGTCAGTCTGTCAGTCATCCTTATTCAGTCAGTCTGTCAGTCAGTCAGTCGGTCAGTCCTGTCCAGTCAGTCAGTCAAGCAGTCAGTCAGGTAGTCAAGCAGTCAGTCAGTCAGTGTTAGTCAGTCATTTAGTCATTCAGTCAGTCAGTGAAATAGCCAGTCAGAGAGTCAAGCAGTCAGTCAGTCAGTCTCAGTCAGTCAGTTAGTCAGTCAGTCAGTCAGTCAGTCAGTCAGTCCAGTCTCAGTCAGTCAGGCAGTTAGTCAGTCAGTCTCGGTCAGTCAGTGAGTCAGTCAGTCAGTATCAGTCAGTCAGTGAGTCAGTCTGTCAGTCAGGCAGTATCAGTCAGGCAGTAAGACTCCGCTCGACAGAACTCCGATAGCCTAATGGCTAGACCGCTGGTCTTCCAAGCGAGTGGCCTGGGTTCGAGTCCCAGCCGGAGCGAATATCTTCAATGTATATATTTCTTTTCTAATTTGAAAATTCTTTTTTTTTCAATTTCTTTCCTTTGCAATTATTGATTATTTATGTAGGGAAGAAGATTCTGAGTCAGTTTAATTTTTCGACACGAAGATTTCAAAGTGTTTAAATAAACAATTACCAAGGTGCATTTTTTGTTTTTATTATATTTAAAACTCCCACCGACAGAGCTCCCATAGACTAATGGCTAGAGTGTTAGGCTTCCAAGCGAGTGGCCCTGGGTTCGAGTCCCAGCCTGAACGAAAATCTTCAATGTATACTTTTAGTTTCTAATTTGAAATTTCTTCTTCTTTTTTTTTTAATTTTTCTCTTTTGCGAATATTGATTATTTATGTAGGGAGAAAAATTCTGAGTCAGTTTAATTATTCGACCTGTAAATTTCAAAGTGTTTGAATCAATAATTACCAAGGTGCATTTTTTGTTTTTATTATATTTAAGACTTCCATCGACAGAGCTCCGATAGCCTAATGGCTAGACCGTTGGGTTCCTAGCGCATGGTACTGGGTTCGAGTCCCGGCCGGAAAGGAAATCTTAAATGCAAATATTTTTTTCTAATTTTATAATTCTTTTTTTTTTTATTTTTCCCTTTTGCGAAGTCAGTCAGTCAGTCTGACAGTCAATCAGTCAAGCACTCAGTCATTCAGTCTCAGTCAGTCAGTCCAGTCAGTCAGTCACTCAGTCAGTCAGTTAGTCCTTCAGCCAGTCAGTCAAGCAGTCAGTCATTTAGTCTCAGTCAGTCAGTCAGTCAGGCAGTCAGTCAGTCAGTCAGTCGGTCAGTCCTGTGCAGTCAGTTAGTCACTAAAGCAGTCAGTCAGTCAGTCAGTCAGTCCAGTCTCAGTCAGTCTCAGTCAGTCAGTCAGTCAGTCTCGGTCAGTCAGTCAGTCAGTCATTCAGTCAGTCAGTCAGTCAGGCAGTCAGTCAGTCGGTCAGCCTTATTCAGTCAGTCTGTCAGTCAGTCAGTCAGTCAGCCTTATTCAGTCAGTCTGTCAGTCAGCCTTATTCAGTCAGTCTGTCAGTCATCCTTATTCAGTCAGTCTGTCAGTCAGTCAGTCGGTCAGTCCTGTCCAGTCAGTTAGTCAGTCAAGCAGTCAGTCAGGTAGTCAAGCAGTCAGTCAGTCAGTGTCAGTCAGTCATTTAGTCATTCAGTCAGTCAGTGAAATAGCCAGTCAGAGAGTCAAGCAGTCAGTCAGTCAGTCTCAGTCAGTCAGTTAGTCAGTCAGTCAGTCAGTCAGTCAGTCAGTCCAGTCTCAGTCAGTCAGGCAGTTAGTCAGTCAGTCTCGGTCAGTCAGTGAGTCAGTCAGTCAGTATCAGTCAGTCAGTGAGTCAGTCTGTCAGTCAGGCAGTATCAGTCAGGCAGTAAGACTCCGCTCGACAGAACTCCGATAGCCTAATGGCTAGACCGCTGGTCTTCCAAGCGAGTGGCCTGGGTTCGAGTCCCAGCCGGAGCGAATATCTTCAATGTATATATTTCTTTTCTATTTTGAAAATTCTTTTTTTTTTCAATTTCTTTCCTTTGCAATTATTGATTATTTATGTAGGGAAGAAAATTCTGAGTCAGTTTAATTTTTCGACACGAAGATTTCAAAGTGTTTAAATAAACAATTACCAAGGTGCATTTTTTGTTTTTATTATATTTAAAACTCCCACCGACAGAGCTCCCATAGACTAATGGCTAGAGTGTTAGGCTTCCAAGCGAGAGGCCCTGGGTTCGAGTCCCAGCCTGAACGAAAATCTTCAATGTATACTTTTAGTTTCTAATTTGAAATTTCTTCTTCTTTTTTTTTTAATTTTTCTCTTTTGCGAATATTGATTATTTATGTAGGGAGAAAAATTCTGAGTCAGTTTAATTATTCGACCTGTAAATTTCAAAGTGTTTGAATCAATAATTACCAAGGTGCATTTTTTGTTTTTATTATATTTAAGACTTCCATCGACAGAGCTCCGATAGCCTAATGGCTAGACCGTTGGGTTCATTGCGCGTGGTACTGGGTTCGAGTCCCGGAAGGAAAGGAAATCTTAAATGCAAATATTTTTTTCTAATTTTATAATTCTTTTTTTTTTATTTTTCCCTTTTGCGAAGTCAGTCAGTCAGTCTGACAGTCAATCAGTCAAGCACTCAGTCATTCAGTCTCAGTCAGTCAGTCCAGTCAGTCAGTCACTCAGTCAGTCAGTTAGTCCTTCAGCCAGTCAGTCAAGCAGTCAGTCATTTAGTCTCAGTCAGTCAGTCATTCAGTCAGTCAGTCAGTCAGGCAGTCAGTCAGTCAGTCAGTCGGTCAGTCCTGTGCAGTCAGTTAGTCACTAAAGCAGTCAGTCAGTCTCAGTCAGTCAGTCAGTCAGTCAGTCCAGTCCAGTCTCAGTCAGTCAGTCACTCAGTCTCCGTCAGTCAGTCAGTCAGTCATTCAGTCAGTCAGTCAGGCAGTCAGTCAGTCGGTCAGCCTTATTCAGTCAGTCTGTCAGTCAGTCAGTCAGTCAGCCTTATTCAGTCAGTCTGTCAGTCATCCTTATTCAGTCAGTCTGTCAGTCAGTCAGTCGGTCAGTCCTGTCCAGTCAGTTAGTCAGTCAAGCAGTCAGTCAGGCAGTCAAGCAGTCAGTCAGTCAGTGTCAGTCAGTCATTTAGTCATTCAGTCAGTCAGTGAAATAGCCAGTCAGAGAGTCAAGCAGTCAGTCAGTCAGTCTCAGTCAGTCAGTTAGTCAGTCAGTCAGTCAGTCAGTCAGTCAGTCCAGTCTCAGTCAGTCAGGCAGTTAGTCAGTCAGTCTCGGTCAGTCAGTGAGTCAGTCAGTCAGTATCAGTCAGTCAGTGAGTCAGTCTGTCAGTCAGGCAGTATCAGTCAGGCAGTAAGACTCCGCTCGACAGAACTCCGATAGCCTAATGGCTAGACCGCTGGTCTTCCAAGCGAGTGGCCTGGGTTCGAGTCCCAGCCGGAGCGAATATCTTCAATGTATATATTTCTTTTCTAATTTGAAAATTCTTTTTTTTTTCAATTTCTTTCCTTTGCAATTATTGATTATTTATGTAGGGAAGAAAATTCTGAGTCAGTTTAATTTTTCGACACGAAGATTTCAAAGTGTTTAAATAAACAATTACCAAGGTGCATTTTTTGTTTTTATTATATTTAAAACTCCCTCCGACAGAGCTCCCATAGACTAATGGCTAGAGTGTTAGGCTTCCAAGCGAGTGGCCCTGGGTTCGAGTCCCAGCCTGAACGAAAATCTTCAATGTATACTTTTAGTTTCTAATTTGAAATTTCTTCTTCTTTTTTTTTTAATTTTTCTCTTTGGCGAATATTGATTATTTATGTAGGGAGAAAAATTCTGAGTCAGTTTAATTATTCGACCTGTAAATTTCAAAGTGTTTGAATCAATAATTACCAAGGTGCATTTTTTGTTTTTATTATATTTAAGACTTCCATCGACAGAGCTCCGATAGCCTAATGGCTAGACCGTTGGGTTCCTAGCGCATGGTACTGGGTTCGAGTCCCGGCCGGAAAGGAAATCTTAAATGCAAATATTTTTTTCTAATTTTATAATTCTTTTTTTTTTTTTTTTTTCCCTTTTGCGAAGTCAGTCAGTCAGTCTGACAGTCAATCAGTCAAGCACTCAGTCATTCAGTCTCAGTCAGTCAGTCCAGTCAGTCAGTCACTCAGTCAGTCAGTTAGTCCTTCAGCCAGTCAGTCAAGCAGTCAGTCATTTAGTCTCAGTCAGTCAGTCAGTCAGGCAGTCAGTCAGTCAGTCAGTCGGTCAGTCCTGTGCAGTCAGTTAGTCACTAAAGCAGTCAGTCAGTCTCAGTCAGTCAGTCAGTCAGTCAGTCCAGTCTCAGTCAGTCTCAGTCAGTCAGTCAGTCAGTCTCGGTCAGTCAGTCAGTCAGTCATTCAGTCAGTCAGTCAGTCATCAGTCAGTCAGTCGGTCAGCCTTATTCAGTCAGTCTGTCAGTCAGTCAGTCAGTCAGCCTTATTCAGTCAGTCTGTCAGTCATCCTTATTCAGTCAGTCTGTCAGTCAGTCAGTCGGTCAGTCCTGTCCAGTCAGTTAGTCAGTCAAGCAGTCAGTCAGGTAGTCAAGCAGTCAGTCAGTCAGTGTCAGTCAGTCATTTAGTCATTCAGTCAGTCAGTAAAATAGCCAGTCGAGAGTCAAGCAGTCAGTCAGTCAGTCTCAGTCAGTCAGTTAGTCAGTCAGTCAGTCAGTCAGTCAGTCAGTCCAGTCTCAGTCAGTCAGGCAGTTAGTCAGTCAGTCTCGGTCAGTCAGTGAGTCAGTCAGTATCAGTCAGTCAGTGAGTCAGTCTGTCAGTCAGGCAGTATCAGTCAGGCAGTAAGACTCCGCTCGACAGAGCTCCGATAGCCTAATGGCTAGACCGCTGGTCTTCCAAGCGAGTGGCCTGGGTTCGAGTCCCAGCCGGAGCGAATATCTTCAATGTATATATTTCTTTTCTAATTTGAAAATTCTTTTTTTTTTCAATTTCTTTCCTTTGCAATTATTGATTATTTATGTAGGGAAGAAGATTCTGAGTCAGTTTAATTTTTCGACACGAAGATTTCAAAGTGTTTAAATAAACAATTACCAAGGTGCATTTTTTGTTTTTATTATATTTAAAACTCCCACCGACAGAGCTCCCATAGACTAATGGCTAGAGTGTTAGGCTTCCAAGCGAGTGGCCCTGGGTTCGAGTCCCAACCTGAACGAAAATCTTCAATGTATACTTTTAGTTTCTAATTTGAAATTTCTTCTTCTTTTTTTTTTAATTTTTCTCTTTTGCGAATATTGATTATTTATGTAGGGAGAAAAATTCTGAGTCAGTTTAATTATTCGACCTGTAAATTTCAAAGTGTTTGAATCAATAATTACCAATGTGCATTTTTTGTTTTTATTATATTTAAGACTTCCATCGACAGAGCTCCGGTAGCCTAATGGCTAGACCGTTGGGTTCCAAGCGCGTGGTACTGGGTTCGAGTCCCGGCCGGAACGAAAATCTTCCATGTATATATTTCTCTTCTAATTTGAAGATTCTTTTTTTTTTCAATTTCTTTCTTTTGCAAATATGGATTATTTATGTACGGAAGAAAATTCTGAGTCAGTTTAATCATTCGACCTTTAGATTTCAAAGATTTTAGATCAATAATTACTAAGGTGCATTTTTTGTTTTTATTATAATTAAGACACCGATCAACAGAGATCCGATAGTATATTGGCGAGAGCGTTGGGCTTCCATGAGTGTCGCCCTGGGTTCAAATCTCAGCCGGAAAGGAAATCTTAAATGCAAATATTTTTTTCTAATTTTATAATTCTTTTTTTTTTATTTTTCCCTTTTGCGAAGTCAGTCAGTCAGTCTGACAGTCAATCAGTCAAGCACTCAGTCATTCAGTCTCAGTCAGTCAGTCCAGTCAGTCAGTCACTCAGTCAGTCAGTTAGTCCTTCAGCCAGTCAGTCAAGCAGTCAGTCATTTAGTCTCAGTCAGTCAGTCATTCAGTCAGTCAGTCAGTCAGGCAGTCAGTCAGTCAGTCAGTCGGTCAGTCCTGTGCAGTCAGTTAGTCACTAAAGCAGTCAGTCAGTCTCAGTCAGTCAGTCAGTCCAGTCCAGTCTCAGTCAGTCAGTCAGTCAGTCTCGGTCAGTCAGTCAGTCAGTCATTCAGTCAGTCAGTCAGTCAGGCAGTCAGTCAGTCGGTCAGCCTTATTCAGTCAGTCTGTCAGTCAGTCAGTCAGTCAGACTTATTCAGTCAGTCTGTCAGTCATCCTTATTCAGTCAGTCTGTCAGTCAGTCAGTCGGTCAGTCCTGTCCAGTCAGTTAGTCAGTCAAGCAGTCAGTCAGGTAGTCAAGCAGTCAGTCAGTCAGTGTCAGTCAGTCATTTAGTCATTCAGTCAGTCAGTGAAATAGCCAGTCAGAGAGTCAAGCAGTCAGTCTCAGTCAGTCAGTTAGTCAGTCAGTCAGTCAGTCAGTCAGTCAGTCCAGTCTCAGTCAGTCAGGCAGTTAGTCAGTCAGTCTCGGTCAGTCAGTGAGTCATTCAGTCAGTATCAGTCAGTCAGTGAGTCAGTCTGTCAGTCAGGCAGTATCAGTCAGGCAGTAAGACTCCGCTCGACAGAACTCCGATAGCCTAATGGCTAGACCGCTGGTCTTCCAAGCGAGTGGCCTGGGTTCGAGTCCCAGCCGGAGCGAATATCTTCAATGTATATATTTCTTTTCTAATTTGAAAATTCTTTTTTTTTTTCAATTTCTTTCCTTTGCAATTATTGATTATTTATGTAGGGAAGAAAATTCTGAGTCAGTTTAATTTTTCGACACGAAGATTTCAAAGTGTTTAAATAAACAATTACCAAGGTGCATTTTTTGTTTTTATTATATTTAAAACTCCCACCGACAGAGCTCCCATAGACTAATGGCTAGAGTGTTAGGCTTCCAAGCGAGTGGCCCTGGGTTCGAGTCCCAGCCTGAACGCAAATCTTCAATGTATACTTTTAGTTTCTAATTTGAAATTTCTTCTTCTTTTTTTTTTAATTTTTCTCTTTTGCGAATATTGATTATTTATGTAGGGAGAAAAATTCTGAGTCAGTTTAATTATTCGACCTGTAAATTTCAAAGTGTTTGAATCAATAATTACCAAGGTGCATTTTTTGTTTTTATTATATTTAAGACTTCCATCGACAGAGCTCCGATAGCCTAATGGCTAGACCGTTGGGTTCCTAGCGCGTGGTACTGGGTTCGAGTCCCGGCCGGAAAGGAAATCTTAAATGCAAATATTTTTTTCTAATTTTATAATTCTTTTTTTTTTTATTTTTCCCTTTTGCGAAGTCAGTCAGTCAGTCTGACAGTCAATCAGTCAAGCACTCAGTCATTCAGTCTCAGTCAGTCAGTCCAGTCAGTCAGTCACTCAGTCAGTCAGTTAGTCTATCAGCCAGTCAGTCAAGCAGTCAGTCATTTAGTCTCAGTCAGTCAGTCATTCAGTCAGTCAGTCAGTCAGGCAGTCAGTCAGTCAGTCAGTCGGTCAGTCCTGTGCAGTCAGTTAGTCACTAAAGCAGTCAGTCAGTCTCAGTCAGTCAGTCAGTCAGTCAGTCCAGTCCAGTCTCAGTCAGTCAGTCAGTCAGTCTCGGTCAGTCAGTCAGTCAGTCAGTCAGCCTTATTCAGTCAGTCTGTCAGTCATCCTTATACAGTCAGTCTGTCAGTCAGTCAGTCGGTCAGTCCTGTCCAGTCAGTTAGTCAGTCAAGCAGTCAGTCAGGTAGTCAAGCAGTCAGTCAGTCAGTGTCAGTCAGTCATTTAGTCATTCAGTCAGTCAGTGAAATAGCCAGTCAGAGAGTCAAGCAGTCAGTCAGTCAGTCTCAGTCAGTCAGTTAGTCAGTCAGTCAGTCAGTCAGTCAGTCCAGTCTCAGTCAGTCAGGCAGTTAGTCAGTCAGTCTCGGTCAGTCAGTGAGTCAGTCAGTCAGTATCAGTCAGTCAGTGAGTCAGTCTGTCAGTCAGGCAGTATCAGTCAGGCAGTAAGACTCCGCTCGACAGAACTCCGATAGCCTAATGGCTAGACCGCTGGTCTTCCAAGCGAGTGGCCTGGGTTCGAGTCCCAGCCGGAGCGAATATCTTCAATGTATATATTTCTTTTCTAATTTGAAAATTCTTTTTTTTTTTCAATTTCTTTCCTTTGCAATTATTGTTTATTTATGTAGGGAAGAAAATTCTGAGTCAGTTTAATTTTTCGACACGAAGATTTCAAAGTGTTTAAATAAACAATTACCAAGGTGCATTTTTTGTTTTTATTATATTTAAAACTCCCACCGACAGAGCTCCCATAGACTAATGGCTAGAGTGTTAGGCTTCCAAGCGAGTGGCCCTGGGTTCGAGTCCCAGCCTGAACGAAAATCTTCAATGTATACTTTTAGTTTCTAATTTGAAATTTCTTCTTCTTTTTTTTAATTTTTCTCTTTTGCGAATATTGATTATTTATGTAGGGAGAAAAATTCTGAGTCAGTTTAATTATTCGACCTGTAAATTTCAAAGTGTTTGAATCAATAATTACCAAGGTGCATTTTTTGTTTTTATTATATTTAAGACTTCCATCGACAGAGCTCCGATAGCCTAATGGCTAGACCGTTGGGTTCCTAGCGCGTGGTACTGGGTTCGAGTCCCGGCCGGAAAGGAAATCTTAAATGCAAATATTTTTTTCTAATTTTATAATTCTTTTTTTTTTTATTTTTCCCTTTTGCGAAGTCAGTCAGTCAGTCTGACAGTCAATCAGTCAAGCACTCAGTCATTCAGTCTCAGTCAGTCAGTCCAGTCAGTCAGTCACTCAGTCAGTCAGTTAGTCCTTCAGCCAGTCAGTCAAGCAGTCAGTCATTTAGTCTCAGTCAGTCAGTCAGTCAGGCAGTCAGTCAGTCAGTCAGTCGGTCAGTCCTGTGCAGTCAGTTAGTCACTAAAGCAGTCAGTCAGTCTCAGTCAGTCAGTCAGTCAGTCAGTCCAGTCCAGTCTCAGTCAGTCAGTCAGTCAGTCTCGGTCAGTCAGTCAGTCAGTCATTCAGTCAGTCAGTCAGTCAGGCAGTCAGTCAGTCGGTCAGCCTTATTCAGTCAGTCTGTCAGTCAGTCAGTCAGTCAGCCTTATTCAGTCAGTCTGTCAGTCATCCTTATTCAGTCAGTCTGTCAGTCAGTCAGTCGGTCAGTCCTGTCCAGTCAGTTAGTCAGTCAAGCAGTCAGTCAGGTAGTCAAGCAGTCAGTCAGTCAGTGTCAGTCAGTCATTTAGTCATTCAGTCAGTCAGTGAAATAGCCAGTCAGAGAGTCAAGCAGTCAGTCAGTCAGTCTCAGTCAGTCAGTTAGTCAGTCAGTCAGTCAGTCAGTCAGTCAGTCAGTCCAGTCTCAGTCAGTCAGGCAGTTAGTCAGTCAGTCTCGGTCAGTCAGAGAGTCAGTCAGTCAGTATCAGTCAGTCAGTGAGTCAGTCTGTCAGTCAGGCAGTATCAGTCAGGCAGTAAGACTCCGCTCGACAGAACTCCGATAGCCTAATGGCTAGACCGCTGGTCTTCCAAGCGAGTGGCCTGGGTTCGAGTCCCAGCCGGAGCGAATATCTTCAATGTATATATTTCTTTTCTAATTTGAAAATTCTTTTTTTTTCAATTTCTTTCCTTTGCAATTATTGATTATTTATGTAGTTAAGAAGATTCTGAGTCAGTTTAATTTTTCGACACGAAGATTTCAAAGTGTTTAAATAAACAATTACCAAGGTGCATTTTTTGTTTTTATTATATTTAAAACTCCCACCGACAGAGCTCCCATAGACTAATGGCTAGAGTGTTAGGCTTCCAAGCGAGTGGCCCTGGGTTCGAGTCCCAGCCTGAACGAAAATCTTCAATGTATACTTTTAGTTTCTAATTTGAAATTTCTTCTTCTTTTTTTTTTTAATTTTTCTCTTTTGCGAATATTGATTATTTATGTAGGGAGAAAAATTCTGAGTCAGTTTAATTATTCGACATGTAAATTTCAAAGTGTTTGAATCAATAATTACCAAGGTGCATTTTTTGTTTTTATTATATTTAAGACTTCCATCGACAGAGCTCCGATAGCCTAATGGCTAGACCGTTGGGTTCCTAGCGCATGGTACTGGGTTCGAGTCCCGGCCGGAAAGGAAATCTTAAATGCAAATATTTTTTTCTAATTTTATAATTCTTTTTTTTTTTTATTTTTCCCTTTTGCGAAGTCAGTCAGTCAGTCTGACAGTCAATCAGTCAAGCACTCAGTCATTCAGTCTCAGTCAGTCAGTCCAGTCAGTCAGTCACTCAGTCAGTCAGTTAGTCCTTCAGCCAGTCAGTCAAGCAGTCAGTCATTTAGTCTCAGTCAGTCAGTCAGTCAGGCAGTCAGTCAGTCAGTCAGTCGGTCAGTCCTGTGCAGTCAGTTAGTCACTAAAGCAGTCAGTCAGTCTCAGTCAGTCAGTCAGTCAGTCAGTCCAGTCTCAGTCAGTCTCAGTCAGTCAGTCAGTCAGTCTCGGTCAGTCAGTCAGTCAGTCATTCAGTCAGTCAGTCAGTCATCAGTCAGTCAGTCGGTCAGCCTTATTCAGTCAGTCTCTCAGTCAGTCAGTCAGTCAGCCTTATTCAGTCAGTCTGTCAGTCATCCTTATTCAGTCAGTCTGTCAGTCAGTCAGTCGGTCAGTCCTGTCCAGTCAGTTAGTCAGTCAAGCAGTCAGTCAGGTAGTCAAGCAGTCAGTCAGTCAGTGTCAGTCAGTCATTTAGTCATTCAGTCAGTCAGTGAAATAGCCAGTCAGAGAGTCAAGCAGTCAGTCAGTCAGTCTCAGTCAGTCAGTTAGTCAGTCAGTCAGTCAGTCAGTCAGTCAGTCCAGTCTCAGTCAGTCAGGCAGTTAGTCAGTCAGTCTCGGTCAGTCAGTGAGTCAGTCAGTATCAGTCAGTCAGTGAGTCAGTCTGTCAGTCAGGCAGTATCAGTCAGGCAGTAAGACTCCGCTCGACAGAACTCCGATAGCCTAATGGCTAGACCGCTGGTCTTCCAAGCGAGTGGCCTGGGTTCGAGTCCCAGCCGGAGCGAATATCTTCAATGTATATATTTCTTTTCTAATTTGAAAATTCTTTTTTTTTTCAATTTCTTTCCTTTGCAATTATTGATTATTTATGTAGGGAAGAAGATTCTGAGTCAGTTTAATTTTTCGACACGAAGATTTCAAAGTGTTTAAATAAACAATTACCAAGGTGCATTTTTTGTTTTTATTATATTTAAAACTCCCACCGACAGAGCTCCCATAGACTAATGGCTAGAGTGTTAGGCTTCCAAGCGAGTGGCCCTGGGTTCGAGTCCCAACCTGAACGAAAATCTTCAATGTATACTTTTAGTTTCTAATTTGAAATTTCTTCTTCTTTTTTTTTAATTTTTCTCTTTTGCGAATATTGATTATTTATGTAGGGAGAAAAATTCTGAGTCAGTTTAATTATTCGACCTGTAAATTTCAAAGTGTTTGAATCAATAATTACCAATGTGCATTTTTTGTTTTTATTATATTTAAGACTTCCATCGACAGAGCTCCGGTAGCCTAATGGCTAGACCGTTGGGTTCCAAGCGCGTGGTACTGGGTTCGAGTCCCGGCCGGAACGAAAATCTTCCATGTATATATTTCTCTTCTAATTTGAAGATTCTTTTTTTTTTCAATTTCTTTCTTTTGCAAATATGGATTATTTATGTACGGAAGAAAATTCTGAGTCAGTTTAATCATTCGACCTTTAGATTTCAAAGATTTTAGATCAATAATTACTAAGGTGCATTTTTTGTTTTTATTATAATTAAGACACCGATCAACAGAGATCCGATAGTATATTGGCGAGAGCGTTGGGCTTCCATGAGTGTCGCCCTGGGTTCAAATCTCAGCCGGAAAGGAAATCTTAAATGCAAATATTTTTTTCTAATTTTATAATTCTTTTTTTTTTATTTTTCCCTTTTGCGAAGTCAGTCAGTCAGTCTGACAGTCAATCAGTCAAGCACTCAGTCATTCAGTCTCAGTCAGTCAGTCCAGTCAGTCAGTCACTCAGTCAGTCAGTTAGTCCTTCAGCCAGTCAGTCAAGCAGTCAGTCATTTAGTCTCAGTCAGTCAGTCATTCAGTCAGTCAGTCAGTCAGGCAGTCAGTCAGTCAGTCAGTCGGTCAGTCCTGTGCAGTCAGTTAGTCACTAAAGCAGTCAGTCAGTCTCAGTCAGTCAGTCAGTCCAGTCCAGTCTCAGTCAGTCAGTCAGTCAGTCTCGGTCAGTCAGTCAGTCAGTCATTCAGTCAGTCAGTCAGTCAGGCAGTCAGTCAGTCGGTCAGCCTTATTCAGTCAGTCTGTCAGTCAGTCAGTCAGTCAGCCTTATTCAGTCAGTCTGTCAGTCATCCTTATTCAGTCAGTCTGTCAGTCAGTCAGTCGGTCAGTCCTGTCCAGTCAGTTAGTCAGTCAAGCAGTCAGTCAGGTAGTCAAGCAGTCAGTCAGTCAGTGTCAGTCAGTCATTTAGTCATTCAGTCAGTCAGTGAAATAGCCAGTCAGAGAGTCAAGCAGTCAGTCAGTCAGTCTCAGTCAGTCAGTTAGTCAGTCAGTCAGTCAGTCAGTCAGTCAGTCCAGTCTCAGTCAGTCAGGCAGTTAGTCAGTCAGTCTCGGTCAGTCAGTGAGTCAGTCAGTCAGTATCAGTCAGTCAGTGAGTCAGTCTGTCAGTCAGGCAGTATCAGTCAGGCAGTAAGACTCCGCTCGACAGAACTCCGATAGCCTAATGGCTAGACCGCTGGTCTTCCAAGCGAGTGGCCTGGGTTCGAGTCCCAGCCGGAGCGAATATCTTCAATGTATATATTTCTTTTCTAATTTGAAAATTCTTTTTTTTTTCAATTTCTTTCCTTTGCAATTATTGATTATTTATGTAGGGAAGAAAATTCTGAGTCAGTTTAATTTTTCGACACGAAGATTTCAAAGTGTTTAAATAAACAATTACCAAGGTGCATTTTTTGTTTTTATTATATTTAAAACTCCCACCGACAGAGCTCCCATAGACTAATGGCTAGAGTGTTAGGCTTCCAAGCGAGTGGCCCTGGGTTCGAGTCCCAGCCTGAACGAAAATCTTCAATGTATACTTTTAGTTTGAAATTTCTTCTTCTTTTTTTTTTAATTTTTCTCTTTTGCGAATATTGATTATTTATGTAGGGAGAAAAATTCGGAGTCAGTTTAATTATTCGACCTGTAAATTTCAAAGTGTTTGAATCAATAATTACCAAGGTGCATTTTTTGTTTTTATTATATTTAAGACTTCCATCGACAGAGCTCCGATAGCCTAATGGCTAGACCGTTGGGTTCCTAGCGCGTGGTACTGGGTTCGAGTCCCGGCCGGAAAGGAAATCTTAAATGCAAATATTTTTTTCTAATTTTATAATTCTTTTTTTTTTATTTTTCCCTTTTGCGAAGTCAGTCAGTCAGTCTGACAGTCAATCAGTCAAGCACTCAGTCATTCAGTCTCAGTCAGTCAGTCCAGTCAGTCAGTCACTCAGTCAGTCAGTTAGTCCTTCAGCCAGTCAGTCAAGCAGTCAGTCATTTAGTCTCAGTCAGTCAGTCATTCAGTCAGTCAGTCAGTCAGGCAGTCAGTCAGTCAGTCAGTCGGTCAGTCCTGTGCAGTCAGTTAGTCACTAAAGCAGTCAGTCAGTCTCAGTCAGTCAGTCAGTCAGTCTCGGTCAGTCAGTCAGTCAGTCAGTCAGCCTTATTCAGTCAGTCTGTCAGTCATCCTTATACAGTCAGTCTGTCAGTCAGTCAGTCGGTCAGTCCTGTCCAGTCAGTTAGTCAGTCAAGCAGTCAGTCAGGTAGTCAAGCAGTCAGTCAGTCAGTGTCAGTCAGTCATTTAGTCATTCAGTCAGTCAGTGAAATAGCCAGTCAGAGAGTCAAGCAGTCAGTCAGTCAGTCTCAGTCAGTCAGTTAGTCAGTCAGTCAGTCAGTCAGTCAGTCAGTCCAGTCTCAGTCAGTCAGGCAGTTAGTCAGTCAGTCTCGGTCAGTCAGTGAGTCAGTCAGTCAGTATCAGTCAGTCAGTGAGTCAGTCTGTCAGTCAGGCAGTATCAGTCAGGCAGTAAGACTCCGCTCGACAGAACTCCGATAGCCTAATGGCTAGACCGCTGGTCTTCCAAGCGAGTGGCCTGGGTTCGAGTCCCAGCCGGAGCGAATATCTTCAATGTATATATTTCTTTTCTAATTTGAAAATTCTTTTTTTTTTCAATTTCTTTCCTTTGCAATTATTGATTATTTATGTAGGGAAGAAAATTCTGAGTCAGTTTAATTTTTCGACACGAAGATTTCAAAGTGTTTAAATAAACAATTACCAAGGTGCATTTTTTGTTTTTATTATATTTAAAACTCCCACCGACAGAGCTCCCTTAGACTAATGGCTAGAGTGTTAGGCTTCCAAGCGAGTGGCCCTGGGTTCGAGTCCCAGCCTGAACGAAAATCTTCAATGTATACTTTTAGTTTCTAATTTGAAATTTCTTCTTCTTTTTTTTTTAATTTTTCTCTTTTGCGAATATTGATTATTTATGTAGGGAGAAAAATTTTGAGTCAGTTTAATTATTCGACCTGTAAATTTCAAAGTGTTTGAATCAATAATTACCAAGGTGCATTTTTTGTTTTTATTATATTTAAGACTTCCATCGACAGAGCTCCGATAGCCTAATGGCTAGACCGTTGGGTTCCAAGCGCGTGGTACTGGGTTCGGGTCCCGGCCGGAACGAAAATCTTCCATGTATATATTTCTCTTCTAATTTGAAGATTCTTTTTTTTTTCAATTTCTTTCTTTTGCAAATATGGATTATTTATGTACGGAAGAAAATTCTGAGTCAGTTTAATCATTCGACCTTTAGATTTCAAAGATTTTAGATCAATAATTACTAAGGTGCATTTTTTGTTTTTATTTTAATTAAGACACCGATCAACAGAGATCCGATAGTATATTGGCGAGAGCGTTGGGCTTCCATGAGTGTCGCCCTGGGTTCAAATCCCAGCCGGAAAGGAAATCTTAAATGCAAATATTTTTTTCTAATTTTATAATTCTTTTTTTTTATTTTTCCCTTTTGCGAAGTCAGTCAGTCAGTCTGCAGTCAATCAGTCAAGCACTCAGTCATTCAGTCTCAGTCAGTCAGTCCAGTCAGTCAGTCGCTCAGTCAGTCAGTTAGTCCTTCAGCCAGTCAGTCAAGCAGTCAGTCATTTAGTCTCAGTCAGTCAGTCATTCAGTCAGTCAGTCAGTCAGGCAGTCAGTCAGTCAGTCAGTCGGTCAGTCCTGTGCAGTCAGTTAGTCACTAAAGCAGTCAGTCAGTCTCAGTCAGTCAGTCAGTCAGTCAGTCCAGTCCAGTCTCAGTCAGTCAGTCAGTCAGTCTCGGTCAGTCAGTCAGTCAATCATTCAGTCAGTCAGTCAGTCAGGCAGTCAGTCAGTCGGTCAGCCTTATTCAGTCAGTCTGTCAGTCAGTCAGTCAGTCAGCCTTATTCAGTCAGTCTGTCAGTCATCCTTATTCAGTCAGTCTGTCAGTCAGTCAGTCGGTCAGTCCTGTCCAGTCAGTTAGTCAGTCAAGCAGTCAGTCAGGTAGTCAAGCAGTCAGTCAGTCAGTGTCAGTCAGTCATTTAGTCATTCAGTCAGTCAGTGAAATAGCCAGTCAGAGAGTCAAGCAGTCAGTCAGTCAGTCTCAGTCAGTCAGTTAGTCAATCAGTCAGTCAGTCAGTCCAGTCTCAGTCAGTCAGGCAGTTAGTCAGTCAGTCTCGGTCAGTCAGTGAGTCAGTCAGTCAGTATCAGTCAGTCAGTGAGTCAGTCTGTCAGTCAGGCAGTATCAGTCAGGCAGTAAGACTCCGCTCGACAGAACTCCGATAGCCTAATGGCTAGACCGCTGGTCTTCCAAGCGAGTGGCCTGGGTTCGAGTCCCAGCCGGAGCGAATATCTTCAATGTATATATTTCTTTTCTAATTTGAAAATTCTTTTTTTTTTCAATTTCTTTCCTTTGCAATTATTGATTATTTATGTAGGGAAGAAAATTCTGAGTCAGTTTAATTTTTCGACACGAAGATTTCAAAGTGTTTAAATAAACAATTACCAAGGTGCATTTTTTGTTTTTATTATATTTAAAACTCCCACCGACAGAGCTCCCATAGACAAATGGCTAGAGTGTTAGGCTTCCAAGCGAGTGGCCCTGGGTTCGAGTCCCAGCCTGAACGAAAATCTTCAATGTATACTTTTAGTTTCTAATTTGAAATTTCTTCTTCTTTTTTTTTTAATTTTTCTCTTTTGCGAATATTGGTTATTTATGTAGGGAGAAAAATTCTGAGTCAGTTTAATTATTCGACCTGTAAATTTCAAAGTGTTTGAATCAATAATTACCAAGGTGCATTTTTTGTTTTTATTATATTTAAGACTTCCATCGACAGAGCTCCGATAGCCTAATGGCTAGACCGTTGGGTTCCTAGCACGTGGTACTGGGTTCGAGTCCCGGCCGGAAAGGAAATCTTAAATGCAACTATTTTTTTCTAATTTTATAATTCTTTTTTTTTTATTTTTCCCTTTTGCGAAGTCAGTCAGTCAGTCTGACAGTCAATCAGTCAAGCACTCAGTCATTCGGTCTCAGTCAGTCAGTCCAGTCAGTCAGTCACTCAGTCAGTCAGTTAGTCCTTCAGCCAGTCAGTCAAGCAGTCAGTCATTTAGTCTCAGTCAGTCAGTCATTCAGTCAGTCAGTCAGTCAGGCAGTCAGTCAGTCAGTCAGTCGGTCAGTCCTGTGCAGTCAGTTAGTCACTAAAGCAGTCAGTCAGTCTCAGTCAGTCAGTCAGTCAGTCAGTCCAGTCCAGTCTCAGTCAGTCAGTCAGTCAGTCTCGGTCAGTCAGTCAGTCAATCATTCAGTCAGTCAGTCAGTCAGGCAGTCAGTCAGTCGGTCAGCCTTATTCAGTCAGTCTGTCAGTCAGTCAGTCAGTCAGCCTTATTCAGTCAGTCTGTCAGTCATCCTTATTCAGTCAGTCTGTCAGTCAGTCAGTCGGTCAGTCCTGTCCAGTCAGTTAGTCAGTCAAGCAGTCAGTCAGGTAGTCAAGCAGTCAGTCAGTCAGTGTCAGTCAGTCATTTAGTCATTCAGTCAGTCAGTGAAATAGCCAGTCAGAGAGTCAAGCAGTCAGTCAGTCAGTCTCAGTCAGTCAGTTAGTCAATCAGTCAGTCAGTCAGTCAGTCAGTCCAGTCTCAGTCAGTCAGGCAGTTAGTCAGTCAGTCTCGGTCAGTCAGTGAGTCAGTCAGTCAGTATCAGTCAGTCAGTGAGTCAGTCTGTCAGTCAGGCAGTATCAGTCAGGCAGTAAGACTCCGCTCGACAGAACTCCGATAGCCTAATGGCTAGACCGCTGGTCTTCCAAGCGAGTGGCCTGGGTTCGAGTCCCAGCCGGAGCGAATATCTTCAATGTATATATTTCTTTTCTAATTTGAAAATTCTTTTTTTTTCAATTTCTTTCCTTTGCAATTATTGATTATTTATGTAGGGAAGAAAATTCTGAGTCAGTTTAATTTTTCGACACGAAGATTTCAAAGTGTTTAAATAAACAATTACCAAGGTGCATTTTTTGTTTTTATTATATTTAAAACTCCCACCGACAGAGCTCCCATAGACAAATGGCTAGAGTGTTAGGCTTCCAAGCGAGTGGCCCTGGGTTCGAGTCCCAGCCTGAACGAAAATCTTCAATGTATACTTTTAGTTTCTAATTTGAAATTTCTTCTTCTTTTTTTTTTTAATTTTTCTCTTTTGCGAATATTGATTATTTATGTAGGGAGAAAAATTCTGAGTCAGTTTAATTATTCGACCTGTAAATTTCAAAGTGTTTGAATCAATAATTACCAAGGTGCATTTTTTGTTTTTATTATATTTAAGACTTCCATCGACAGAGCTCCGATAGCCTAATGGCTAGACCGTTGGGTTCCTAGCGCGTGGTACTGGGTTCGAGTCCCGGCCGGAAAGGAAATCTTAAATGCAACTATTTTTTTCTAATTTTATAATTCTTTTTTTTTTATTTTTCCCTTTTGCGAAGTCAGTCAGTCAGTCTGACAGTCAATCAGTCAAGCACTCAGTCATTGGGTCTCATTCAGTCAGTCCAGTCAGTCAGTCACTCAGTCAGTCAGTTAGTCCTTCAGCCAGTCAGTCAAGCAGTCAGTCATTTAGTCTCAGTCAGTCAGTCATTCAGTCAGTCAGTCAGTCAGGCAGTCAGTCAGTCAGTCAGTCGGTCAGTCCTGTGCAGTCAGTTAGTCACTAAAGCAGTCAGTCAGTCTCAGTCAGTCAGTCAGTCAGTCAGTCCAGTCCAGTCTCAGTCAGTCAGTCAGTCAGTCTCGGTCAGTCAGTCAGTCAGTCATTCAGTCAGTCAGTCAGTCAGGCAGTCAGTCAGTCGGTCAGCCTTATTCAGTCAGTCTGTCAGTCAGTCAGTCAGTCAGCCTTATTCAGTCAGTCTGTCAGTCATCCTTATTCAGTCAGTCTGTCAGTCAGTCAGTGAAATAGCCAGTCAGAGAGTCAAGCAGTCAGTCAGTCAGTCTCAGTCAGTCAGTTAGTCAGTCAGTCAGTCAGTCAGTCAGTCAGTCCAGTCTCAGTCAGTCAGGCAGTTAGTCAGTCATTCTCGGTCAGTCAGTGAGTCAGTCAGTCAGTATCAGTCAGTCAGTGAGTCAGTCTGTCAGTCAGGCAGTATCAGTCAGGCAGTAATCTTCAATGTATACTTTTAGTTTCTAATTTGAAATTTCTTCTTCTTTTTTTTTTAATTTTTCTCTTTTGCGAATATTGATTATTTATGTAGGGAGAAAAATTCTGAGTCAGTTTAATTATTCGACCTGTAAATTTCAAAGTGTTTGAATCAATAATTACCAAGGTGCATTTTTTGTTTTTATTATATTTAAGACTTCCATCGACAGAGCTCCGATAGCCTAATGGCTAGACCGTTGGGTTCCAAGCGCGTGGTACTGGGTTCGAGTCCCGGCCGGAACGAAAATCTTCCATGGATATATTTCTCTTCTAATTTGAAGATTCTTTTTTTTTTCAATTTCTTTCTTTTGCAAATATGGATTATTTATGTACGGAAGAAAATTCTGAGTCAGTTTAATCATTCGACCTTTAGATTTCAAAGATTTTAGATCAATAATTACTAAGGTGCATTTTTTGTTTTTATTATAATTAAGACACCGATCAACAGAGATCCGATAGTATATTGGCGAGAGCGTTGGGCTTCCATGAGTGTCGCCCTGGGTTCAAATCCCAGCCGGAAAGGAAATCTTAAATGCAAACATTTTTTTCTAATTTTATAATTCTTTTTTTTTTATTTTTCCCTTTTGCGAAGTCAGTCAGTCAGTCTGACAGTCAATCAGTCAAGCACTCAGTTATTCAGTCTCAGTCAGTCAGTCCAGCCAGTCAGTCACTCAGTCAGTCAGTTAGTCCTTCAGCCAGTCAGTCAAGCAGTCAGTCATTTAGTCTCAGTCAGTCATTTAGTCTCAGTCAGTCAGTCATTCAGTCAGTCAGTCAGTCAGGCGGTCAGTCAGTCAGTCAGTCGGTCAGTCCTGTGCAGTCAGTTAGTCACTAAAGCAGTCAGTCAGTCTCAGTCAGTCAGTCAGTCAGTCAGTCCAGTCCAGTCTCAGTCAGTCAGTCAGTCAGTCTCGGTCAGTCAGTCAGTCAGTCATTCAGTCAGTCAGTCAGTCAGGCAGTCAGTCAGTCGGTCAGCCTTATTCAGTCAGTCTGTCAGTCAGTCAGTCAGCCTTATTCAGTCAGTCTGTCAGTCATCCTTATTCAGTCAGTCTGTCAGTCAGTCAGTCGGTCAGTCCTGTCCAGTCAGTTAGTCAGTCAAGCAGTCAGTCAGGTAGTCAAGCAGTCAGTCAGTCAGTGTCAGTCAGTCATTTAGTCATTCAGTCAGTCAGTGAAATAGCCAGTCAGAGAGTCAAGCAGTCAGTCAGTCAGTCTCAGTCAGTCAGTTAGTCAGTCAGTCAGTCAGTCAGTCAGTCAGTCCAGTCTCAGTCAGTCAGGCAGTTAGTCAGTCAGTCTCGGTCAGTCAGTGAGTCAGTCAGTCAGTATCAGTCAGGCAGTAAGACTCCGCTCGACAGAACTCCGATAGCCTAATGGCTAGACCGCTGGTCTTCCAAGCGAGTGGCCTGGGTTCGAGTCCTAGCCGGAGCGAATATCTTCAATGTATATATTTCTTTTCTAATTTGAAAATTCTTTTTTTTTTTCAATTTCTTTCCTTTGCAATTATTGATTATTTATGTAGGGAAGAAAATTCTGAGTCAGTTTAATTTTTCGACACAAAGATTTCAAAGTGTTTAAATAAACAATTACCAAGGTGCATTTTTTGTTTTTATTATATTTAAAACTCCCACCGACAGATCTCCCATAGACTAATGGCTAGAGTGTTAGGCTTCCAAGCGAGTGGCCCTGGGTTCGAGTCCCAGCCTGAACGAAAATCTTCAATGTATACTTTTAGTTTCTAATTTGAAATTTCTTCTTCTTTTTTTTTTAATTTTTCTCTTTTGCGAATATTGATTATTTATATAGGGAGAAAAATTCTGAGTCAGTTTAATTATTCGACCTGTAAATTTCAATGTGTTTGAATCAATAATTACCAAGGTGCATTTTTTGTTTTTATTATATTTAAGACTTCCATCGACAGAGCTCCGATAGCCTAATGGCTAGACCGTTGGGTTCCAAGCGCGTGGTACTGGGTTCGAGTCCCGGCCGGAACGAAAATCTTCCATGTATATATTTCTCTTCTAATTTGAAGATTCTTTTTTTTTTCAATTTCTTTCTTTTGCAAATATGGATTATTTATGTACGGAAGAAAATTCTGAGTCAGTTTAATCATTCGACCTTTAGATTTCAAAGATTTTAGATCAATAATTACTAAGGTGCATTTTTTGTTTTTATTATAATTAAGACACCGATCAACAGAGATCCGATAGTATATTGGCGAGAGCGTTGGGCTTCCATGAGTGTCGCCCTGGGTTTAAATCCCAGCCGGAAAGGAAATCTTAAATGCAAATATTTTTTTCTAATTTTATAATTCTTTTTTTTTTATTTTTCCCTTTTGCGAAGTCAGTCAGTCAGTCTGACAGTCAATCCGTCAAGCACTCAGTCATTCAGTCTCAGTCAGTCAGTCCAGTCAGTCAGTCACTCAGTCAGTCAGTTAGTCCTTCAGCCAGTCAGTCAAGCAGTCAGTCATTTAGTCTCAGTCAGTCAGTCATTCAGTCAGTCAGTCAGTCAGTCAGTCAGTCGGTCAGTCCTGTGCAGTCAGTTAGTCACTAAAGCAGTCAGTCAGTCTCAGTCAGTCAGTCAGTCAGTCAGTCCAGTCCAGTCTCAGTCAGTCAGTCAGTCAGTCTCGGTCAGTCAGTCAGTCAGACATTCAGTCAGTCAGTCAGTCAGGCAGTCAGTCAGTCGGTCAGCCTTATTCAGTCAGTCTGTCAGTCAGTCAGTCAGTCAGCCTTATTCAGTCAGTCTGTCAGTCATCCTTATTCAGTCAGTCTGTCAGTCAGTCAGTCGGTCAGTCCTGTCCAGTCAGTTAGTCAGTCAAGCAGTCAGTCAGGTAGTCAAGCAGTCAGTCAGTCATTTAGTCATTCAGTCAGTCAGTGAAATAGCCAGTCAGAGAGTCAAGCAGTCAGTCAGTCAGTCTCAGTCAGTCAGTTAGTCAGTCAGTCAGTCAGTCAGTCAGTCAGTCCAGTCTCAGTCAGTCAGGCAGTTAGTCAGTCAGTCTCGGTCAGTCAGTGTGTCAGTCAGTCAGTATCAGTCAGTCAGTGAGTCAGTCTGTCAGTCAGGCAGTAAGACTCCGCTCGACAGAACTCTGATAGCCTAATGGCTAGACCGCTGGTCTTCCAAGCGAGTGGCCTGGGTTCGAGTCTCAGTCAGTCAGTCAGTCAGTCAGTCAGGTAGTCAGTCAGTCGGTCAGCCTTATTCAGTCAGTCTGTCAGTCAGTCAGTCAGTCAGCCTTATTCAGTCAGTCTGTCAGTCAGTCAGTCGGTCAGTCCTGTCCAGTCAGTTAGTCAGTCAAGCAGTCAGTCAGGTAGTCAAGCAGTCAGTCAGTCAGTGTCAGTCAGTCATTTAGTCATTCAGTCAGTCAGTGAAATAGCCAGTCAGAGAGTCAAGCAGTCAGTCAGTCTGTCTCAGTCAGTCAGTTAGTCAGTCAGTCAGTCAGTCAGTCAGTCCAGTCTCAGTCAGTCGGGCAGTTAGTCAGTCAGTCTCGGTCAGTCAGTGAGTCAGTCAGTCAGTATCAGTCAGTCAGTGAGTCAGTCTGTCAGTCAGGCAGTATCAGTCAGGCAGTAAGACTCCGCTCGACAGAACTCTGATAGCCTAATGGCTAGACCGCTGGTCTTCCAAGCGAGTGGCCTGGGTTCGAGTCCCAGCCGGAGCGAATATCTTCAATGTATATATTTCTTTTCTGATTTGAAAATTCTTTTTTTTTTCAATTTCTTTCCTTTGCAATTATTGATTATTTATGTAGGGAAGAAAATTCTGAGTCAGTTTAATTTTTCGACACGAAGATTTCAAAGTGTTTAAATAAACAATTACCAAGGTGCATTTTTTGTTTTTAATATATTTAAAACTCCCACCGACAGAGCTCCCATAGACTAATGGCTAGAGTGTTAGGCTTCCAAGCGAGTGGCCCTGGGTTCGAGTCCCAGCCTGAACGAAAATCTTCAATGTATACTTTTAGTTTCTAATTTGAAATTTCTTCTTCTTTTTTTTTTAATTTTTCTCTTTTGCGAATATTGATTATTTATGTAGGGAGAAAAATTCTGAGTCAGTTTAATTATTCGACCTGTAAATTTCAAAGTGTTTAAATCAATAATTACCAAGGTGCATTTTTTGTTTTTATTATATTTAAGACTTCCATCGACAGAGCTCCGATAGCCTAATGGCTAGACCGTTGGGTTCCTAGCGCATGGTACTGGGTTCGAGTCCCGGCCGGAAAGGAAATCTTAAATGCAAATATTTTTTTCTAATTTTATAATTCTTTTTTTTTTATTTTTCCCTTTTGCGAAGTCAGTCAGTCAGTCTGACAGTCAATCAGTCAAGCACTCAGTCATTCAGTCTCAGTCAGTCAGTCCAGTCAGTCAGTCACTCAGTCAGTCAGTTAGTCCTTCAGCCAGTCAGTCAAGCAGTCAGTCATTTAGTCTCAGTCAGTCATTCATTCAGTCAGTCAGGCAGTCAGTCAGTCGGTCAGTCCTGTGCAGTCAGTTAGTCACTAAAGCAGTCAGTCAGTCTCAGTCAGTCAGTCCAGTCCAGTCTCAGTCAGTCAGTCTCGGTCAGTCAGTCAGTCAGTCATTCAGTCAGTCAGTCAGTCAGGCAGTCAGTCAGTCGGTCAGCCTTATTCAGTCAGCCTGTCAGTCAGTCAGTCAGTCATCCTTATTCAGTCAGTCTGTCAGTCAGTCAGTCGGTCAGTCCTGTCCAGTCAGTTAGTCAGTCAAGCAGTCAGTCAGGTAGTCAAGCAGTCAGTCAGTCAGTGTCAGTCAGTCATTTATTCATTCAGTCAGTCAGTGAAATAGCCAGTCAGAGAGTCAAGCAGTCAGTCAGTCAGTCTCAGTCAGTCAGTTAGTCAGTCAGTCAGTCAGTCAGTCCAGTCTCAGTCAGTCAGGCAGTTAGTCAGTCAGTCTCGGTCAGTCAGTGAGTCAGTCAGTCAGTATCAGTCAGTCAGTGAGTCAGTCTGTCAGTCAGGCAGTATCAGTCAGGCAGTAAGACTCCGCTCGACAGAACTCCGATAGCCTAATGGCTAGACCGCTGGTCTTCCAAGCGAGTGGCCTGGGTTCGAGTCCCAGCCGGAGCGAATATCTTCAATGTATATATTTCTTTTCTAATTTGAAAATTCTTTTTTTTTTTTCAATTTCTTTGCTTTGCAATTATTGATTATTTATGTAGGGAAGAAAATTCTGAGTCAGTTTAATTTTTCGACACGAAGATTTCAAAGTGTTTAAATAAACAATTACCAAGGTGCATTTTTTGTTTTTATTATATTTAAAACTCCCACCGACAGAGCTCCCATAGACTAATGGCTAGAGTGTTAGGCTTCCAAGCGAGTGGCCCTGGGTTCGAGTCCCAGCCTGAACGAAAATCTTCAATGTATACTTTTAGTTTCTAATTTGAAATTCCTTCTTCTTTTTTTTTAATTTTTCTCTTTTGCGAATATTGATTATTTATGTAGGGAGAAAAATTCTGAGTCAGTTTAATTATTCGACCTGTAAATTTCAAAGTGTTTGAATCAATAATTACCAAGGTGCATTTTTTGTTTTTATTATATTTAAGACTTCCATCGACAGAGCTCCGATAGCCTAATGGCTAGACCGTTGGGTTCCTAGTGCGTGGTACTGGGTTCGAGTCCCGGCCGGAAAGGAAATCTTAAATGCAAATATTTTTTTCTAATTTTATAATTCTTTTTTTTTTTATTTTTCCCTTTTGCGAAGTCAGTCAGTCAGTCTGACAGTCAATCAGTCAAGCACTCAGTCATTCAGTCTCAGTCAGTCAGTCCAGTCAGTCAGTCACTCAGTCAGTCAGTTAGTCCTTCAGCCAGTCAGTCAAGCAGTCAGTCATTTAGTCTCAGTCAGTCAGTCATTCAGTCAGTCAGTCAGTCAGGCAGTCAGTCAGTCAGTCAGTCGGTCAGTCCTGTGCAGTCAGTTAGTCACTAAAGCAGTCAGTCAGTCTCAGTCAGTCAGTCAGTCAGTCCAGTCCAGTCTCAGTCAGTCAGTCAGTCAGTCTCGGTCAGTCAGTCAGTCATTCAGTCAGTCAGTCAGTCAGGCAGTCAGTCAGTCGGTCAGCCTTATTCAGTCAGTCTGTCAGTCAGTCAGTCAGTCAGCCTTATTCAGTCAGTCTGTCAGTCATCCTTATTCAGTCAGTCTGTCAGTCAGTCAGTCGGTCAGTCCTGTCCAGTCAGTTAGTCAGTCAAGAAGTCAGTCAGGTAGTCAAGCAGTCAGTCAGTCAGTGTCAGTCAGTCATTTAGTCATTCAGTCAGTCAGTGAAATAGCCAGTCAGAGAGTCAAGCAGTCAGTCAGTCAGTCTCAGTCAGTCAGTTAGTCAGTCAGTCAGTCAGTCAGTCAGTCAGTCCAGTCTCAGTCAGTCAGGCAGTTAGTCAGTCAGTCTCGGTCAGTCAGTGAGTCAGTCAGTCAGTATCAGTCAGTCAGTGAGTCAGTCTGTCAGTCAGGCAGTATCAGTCAGGCAGTAAGACTCCGCTCGCCAGAACTCCGATAGCCTAATGGCTAGACCGCTGGTCTTCCAAGCGAGTGGCCTGGGTTCGAGTCCCAGCCGGAGCGAATATCTTCAATGTATATATTTCTTTTCTAATTTGAAAATTCTTTTTTTTTTCAATTTCTTTCCTTTGCAATTATTGATTATTTATGTAGGGAAGAAAATTCTGAGTCAGTTTAATTTTTCGACATGAAGATTTCAAAGTGTTTAAATAAACAATTACCAAGGTGCATTTTTTGTTTTTATTATATTTAAAACTCCCACCGACAGAGCTCCCATAGACTAATGGCTAGAGTGTTAGGCTTCCAAGCGAGTGGCCCTGGGTTCGAGTCCCAGCCTGAACGAAAATCTTCAATGTATACTTTTAGTTTCTAATTTGAAATTTCTTTTTCTTTTTTTTCAATTTTTCTCTTTTGCGAATATTGATTATTTATGTAGGGAGAAAAATTCTGAGTCAGTTTAATTATTCGACCTGTAAATTTCAAAGTGTTTGAATCAATAATTACCAAGGTGCATTTTTTGTTTTTATTATATTTAAGACTTCCATCGACAGAGCTCCGATAGCCTAATGGCTAGACCGTTGGGTTCCAAGCGCGTGGTACTGGGTTCGAGTCCCGGCCGGAACGAAAACCTTCCATGTATATATTTCTCTTCTAATTTGAAGATTCTTTTTTTTTTCAATTTCTTTCTTTTGCAAATATGGATTATTTATGTACGGAAGAAAATTCTGAGTCAGTTTAATCATTCGACCTTTAGATTTCAAAGATTTTAAATCAATAATTACTAAGGTGCATTTTTTGTTTTTATTATAATTAAGACACCGATCAACAGAGATCCGATAGTATATTGGCGAGAGCGTTGGGCTTCCATGAGTGTCGCCCTGGGTTCAAATCCCAGCCGGAAAGGAAATCTTAAATGCAAATATTTTTTTCTAATTTTATAATTCTTTTTTTTTATTTTTCCCTTTTGCGAAGTCAGTCAGTCAGTCTGACAGTCAATCAGTCAAGCACTCAGTCATTCAGTCTCAGTCAGTCAGTCCAGTCAGTCAGTCACTCAGTCAGTCAGTTAGTCCTTCAGCCAGTCAGTCAAGCAGTCAGTCATTTAGTCTCAGTCAGTCAGTCATTCAGTCAGTCAGTCAGTCAGGCAGTCAGTCAGTCAGTCAGTCGGTCAGTCCTGTGCAGTCAGTTAGTCACTAAAGCAGTCAGTCAGTCTCAGTCAGTCAGTCAGTCAGTCAGTCCAGTCCAGTCTCAGTCAGTCAGTCAGTCAGTCTCGGTCAGTCAGTCAGTCAGTCATTCAGTCAGTCAGTCAGTCAGGCAGTCAGTCAGTCGGTCAGCCTTATTCAGTCAGTCTGTCAGTCAGTCAGTCAGTCAGCCTTATTCAGTCAGTCTGTCAGTCAGTCAGTAGGTCAGTCCTGTCCAGTCAGTTAGTCAGTCAAGCAGTCAGTCAGGTAGTCAAGCAGTCAGTCAGTCAGTGTCAGTCAGTCATTTAGTCATTCAGTCAGTCAGTGAAATAGCCAGTCAGAGAGTCAAGCAGTCAGTCAGTCAGTCTCAGTCAGTCAGTTAGTCAGTCAGTCAGTCAGTCAGTCAGTCCAGTCTCAGTCAGTCGGGCAGTTAGTCAGTCAGTCTCGGTCAGTCAGTGAGTCAGTCAGTCAGTGAGTCAGTCTGTCAGTCAGGCAGTATCAGTCAGGCAGTAAGACTCCGCTCGACAGAACTCTGATAGCCTAATGGCTAGACCGCTGGTCTTCCAAGCGAGTGGCCTGGGTTCGAGTCCCAGCCGGAGCGAATATCTTCAATGTATATATTTCTTTTCTGATTTGAAAATTCTTTTTTTTTTTCAATTTCTTTCCTTTGCAATTATTGATTATTTATGTAGGGAAGAAAATTCTGAGTCAGTTTAATTTTTCGACACGAAGATTTCAAAGTGTTTAAATAAACAATTACCAAGGTGCATTTTTTGTTTTTATTATATTTAAAACTCCCACCGACAGAGCTCCCATAGAGTAATGGCTAGAGTGTTAGGCTTCCAAGCGAGTGGCCCTGGGTTCGAGTCCCAGCCTGAACGAAAATCTTCAATGTATACTTTTAGTTTCTAATTTGAAATTTCTTCTTCTTTTTTTTTTAATTTTTCTCTTTTGCGAATATTGATTATTTATGTAGGGAGAAAAATTCTGAGTCAGTTTAATTATTCGACCTGTAAATTTCAATGTGTTTGAATCAATAATTACCAAGGTGCATTTTTTGTTTTTATTATATTTAAGACTTCCATCGACAGAGCTCCGATAGCCTAATGGCTAGACCGTTGGGTTCCAAGCGCGTGGTACTGGGTTCGAGTCCCGGCCGGAACGAAAATCTTCCATGTATATATTTCTCTTCTAATTTGAAGATTCTTTTTTTTTTCAATTTCTTTCTTTTGCAAATATGGATTATTTATGTACGGAAGAAAATTCTGAGTCAGTTTAATCATTCGACCTTTAGATTTCAAAGATTTTAGATCAATAATTACTAAGGTGCATTTTTTGTTTTTATTATAATTAAGACACCGATCAACAGAGATCCGATAGTATATTGGCGAGAGCGTTGGGCTTCCATGAGTGTCACCCTGGGTTTAAATCCCAGCCGGAAAGGAAATCTTAAATGCAAATATTTTTTTCTAATTTTATAATTCTTTTTTTTTTATTTTTCCCTTTTGCGAAGTCAGTCAGTCAGTCTGACAGTCAATCCGTCAAGCACTCAGTCATTCAGTCTCAGTCAGTCAGTCCAGTCAGTCAGTCACTCAGTCAGTCAGTTAGTCCTTCAGCCAGTCAGTCAAGCAGTCAGTCATTTAGTCTCAGTCAGTCAGTCATTCAGTCAGTCAGTCAGTCAGTCAGTCAGTCGGTCAGTCCTGTGCAGTCAGTTAGTCACTAAAGCAGTCAGTCAGTCTCAGTCAGTCAGTCAGTCAGTCAGTCCAGTCCAGTCTCAGTCAGTCAGTCAGTCAGTCTCGGTCAGTCAGTCAGTCAGTCATTCAGTCAGTCAGTCAGTCAGGCAGTCAGTCAGTCGGTCAGCCTTATTCAGTCAGTCTGTCAGTCAGTCAGTCAGTCAGCCTTATTCAGTCAGTCTGTCAGTCATCCTTATTCAGTCAGTCTGTCAGTCAGTCAGTCGGTCAGTCCTGTCCAGTCAGTTAGTCAGTCAAGCAGTCAGTCAGGTAGTCAAGCAGTCAGTCAGTCAGTGTCAGTCAGTCATTTAGTCATTCAGTCAGTCAGTGAAATAGCCAGTCAGAGAGTCAAGCAGTCAGTCAGTCAGTCTCAGTCAGTCAGTTAGTCAGTCAGTCAGTCAGTCAGTCAGTCAGTCCAGTCTCAGTCAGTCAGGCAGTTAGTCAGTCAGTCTCGGTCAGTCAGTGTGTCAGTCAGTCAGTATCAGTCAGTCAGTGAGTCAGTCTGTCAGTCAGGCAGTATCAGTCAGGCAGTAAGACTCCGCTCGACAGAACTCCGACAGCCTAATGGCTAGACCGCTGGTCTTCCAAGCGAGTGGCGTGGGTTCGAGTCCCAGCCGGAGCGAATATCTTCAATGTATATATTTCTTTTCTAATTTCAAAATTCTTTTTTTTTTCAATTTCTTTCCTTTGCAATTATTGATTATTTATGTAGGGAAGAAAATTCTGAGTCAGTTTAATTTTTCGACACAAAGATTTCAAAGTGTTTAAATAAACAATTACCAAGGTGCATTTTTTGTTTTTATTATATTTAAAACTCCCACCGACAGAGCTCCCATAGACTAATGGCTAGAGTGTTAGGCTTCCAAGCGAGTGGCCCTGGGTTCGAGTCCCAGCCTGAACGAAAATTTTCAATGTATACTTTTAGTTTCTAATTTGAAATTTCTTCTTCTTTTTTTTTAATTTTTCTCTTTTGCGAATATTGATTATTTATGTAGGGAGAAAAATTCTGAGTCAGTTTAATTATTCGACCTGTAAATTTCAAAGTGTTTGAATCAATAATTACCAAGGTGCATTTTTTGTTTTTATTATATTTAAGACTTCCATCGACAGAGCTCCGATAGCCTAATGGCTAGACCGTTGGGTTCCAAGCGCGTGGTACTGGGTTCGAGTCCCGGCCGGAACGAAAATTTTCATGTATATATTTCTCTTCTAATTTGAAGATTCTTTTTTTTTTCAATTTCTTTCTTTTGCAAATATGGATTATTTATGTACGGAAGAAAATTCTGAGTCAGTTTAATCATTCGACCTTTAGATTTCAAAGATTTTAGATCAATAATTACTAAGGTGCATTTTTTGTTTTTATTATAATTAAGACACCGATCAACAGAGATCCGATAGTATATTGGCGAGAGCGTTGGGCTTCCATGAGTGTCGCCCTGGGTTTAAATCCCAGCCGGAAAGGAAATCTTAAATGCAAATATTTTTTTCTAATTTTATAATTCTTTTTTTTTTATTTTTCCCTTTTGCGAAGTCAGTCAGTCAGTCTGACAGTCAATCCGTCAAGCACTCAGTCATTCAGTCTCAGTCAGTCAGTCCAGTCAGTCAGTCACTCAGTCAGTCAGTTAGTCCTTCAGCCAGTCAGTCAAGCAGTCAGTCATTTAGTCTCAGTCAGTCAGTCATTCAGTCAGTCAGTCAGTCAGTCAGTCAGTCGGTCAGTCCTGTGCAGTCAGTTAGTCACTAAAGCAGTCAGTCAGTCTCAGTCAGTCAGTCAGTCAGTCAGTCCAGTCCAGTCTCAGTCAGTCAGTCAGTCAGTCTCGGTCAGTCAGTCAGTCAGACATTCAGTCAGTCAGTCAGTCAGGCAGTCAGTCAGTCGGTCAGCCTTATTCAGTCAGTCTGTCAGTCAGTCAGCCTTATTCAGTCAGTCTGTCAGTCATCCTTATTCAGTCAGTCTGTCAGTCAGTCAGTCGGTCAGTCCTGTCCAGTCAGTTAGTCAGTCAAGCAGTCAGTCAGGTAGTCAAGCAGTCAGTCAGTCAGTGTCAGTCAGTCATTTAGTCATTCAGTCAGTCAGTGAAATAGCCAGTCAGAGAGTCAAGCAGTCAGTCAGTCAGTCTCAGTCAGTCAGTTAGTCAGTCAGTCAGTCAGTCAGTCAGTCAGTCCAGTCTCAGTCAGTCAGGCAGTTAGTCAGTCAGTCTCGGTCAGTCAGTGTGTCAGTCAGTCAGTATCAGTCAGTCAGTGAGTCAGTCTGTCAGTCAGGCAGTATCAGTCAGGCAGTAAGACTCCGCTCGACAGAACTCCGACAGCCTAATGGCTAGACCGCTGGTCTTCCAAGCGAGTGGCCTGGGTTCGAGTCCCAGCCGGAGCGAATATCTTCAATGTATATATTTCTTTTCAAATTTCAAAATTCTTTTTTTTTTCAATTTCTTTCCTTTGCAATTATTGATTATTTATGTAGGGAAGAAAATTCTGAATCAGTTTAATTTTTCGACACAAAGATTTCAAAGTGTTTAAATAAACAATTACCAAGGTGCATTTTTTGTTTTTATTATATTTAAAACTCCCACCGACAGAGCTCCCATAGACTAATGGCTAGAGTGTTAGGCTTCCAAGCGAGTGGCCCTGGGTTCGAGTCCCAGCCTGAACGAAAATTTTCATGTATATATTTCTCTTCTAATTTGAAGATTCTTTTTTTTTTTCAATTTCTTTCTTTTGCAAATATGGATTATTTATGTACGGAAGAAAATTCTGAGTCAGTTTAATCATTCGACCTTTAGATTTCAAAGATTTTAGATCAATAATTACTAAGGTGCATTTTTTGTTTTTATTATAATTAAGACACCGATCAACAGAGATCCGATAGTATATTGGCGAGAGCGTTGGGCTTCCATGAGTGTCGCCCTGGGTTTAAATCCCAGCCGGAAAGGAAATCTTAAATGCAAATATTTTTTTCTAATTTTATAATTCTTTTTTTTTTATTTTTCCCTTTTGCGAAGTCAGTCAGTCAGTCTGACAGTCAATCAGTCAAGCACTCAGTCATTCAGTCTCAGTCAGTCAGTCCAGTCAGTCAGTCACTCAGTCAGTCAGTTAGTCCTTCAGCCAGTCAGTCAAGCAGTCAGTCATTTAGTCTCAGTCAGTCAGTCATTCAGTCAGTCAGTCAGTCAGGCAGTCAGTCAGTCAGTCAGTCGGTCAGTCCTGTGCAGTCAGTTAGTCACTAAAGCAGTCAGTCAGTCTTAGTCAGTCAGTCAGTCAGTCAGTCCAGTCCAGTCTCAGTCAGTCAGTCAGTCAGTCTCGGTCAGTCAGTCAGTCAGTCATTCAGTCAGTCAGTCAGTCAGGCAGTCAGTCAGTCGGTCAGCCTTATTCAGTCAGTCTGTCAGTCAGTCAGTCAGTCAGCCTTATTCAGTCAGTCTGTCAGTCAGTCAGTCGGTCAGTCCTGTCCAGTCAGTTAGTCAGTCAAGCAGTCAGTCAGGTAGTCAAGCAGTCAGTCAGTCAGTGTCAGTCAGTCATTTAGTCATTCAGTCAGTCAGTGAAATAGCCAGTCAGAGAGTCAAGCAGTCAGTCAGTCTGTCTCAGTCAGTCAGTTAGTCAGTCAGTCAGTCAGTCAGTCAGTCCAGTCTCAGTCAGTCGGGCAGTTAGTCAGTCAGTCTCGGTCAGTCAGTGAGTCAGTCAGTCAGTATCAGTCAGTCAGTGAGTCAGTCTGTCAGTCAGGCAGTATCAGTCAGGCAGTAAGACTCCGCTCGACAGAACTCTGATAGCCTAATGGCTAGACCGCTGGTCTTCCAAGCGAGTGGCCTGGGTTCGAGTCCCAGCCGGAGCGAATATCTTCAATGTATATATTTCTTTTCTGATTTGAAAATTCTTTTTTTTTTTCAATTTCTTTCCTTTGCAATTATTGATTATTTATGTAGGGAAGAAAATTCTGAGTCAGTTTAATTATTCGACCTGTAAATTTCAAAGTGTTTGAATCAATAATTACCAAGGTGCATTTTTTGTTTTTATTATATTTAAGACTTCCAGCGACAGAGCTCCGATAGCCTAATGGCTAGACCGTTGGGTTCCAAGCGCGTGGTACTGGGTTCGAGTCCCGGCCGGAACGAAAATCTTCCATGTATATATTTCTCTTCTAATTTGAAGATTCTTTTTTTTTTCAATTTCTTTCTTTTGCAAATATGGATTATTTATGTACGGAAGAAAATTCTGAGTCAGTTTAATCATTCGACCTTTAGATTTCAAAGATTTTAGATCAATAATTACTAAGGTGCATTTTTTGTTTTTATTATAATTAAGACACCGATCAACAGAGATCCGATAGTATATTGGCGAGAGCGTTGGGCTTCCATGAGTGTCGCCCTGGGTTCAAATCCCAGCCGGAAAGGAAATCTTAAATGCAAATATTTTTTTCTAATTTTATAATTCTTTTTTTTTATTTTTCCCTTTTGCGAAGTCAGTCAGTCAGTCTGACAGTCAATCAGTCAAGCACTCAGTCATTCAGTCTCAGTCAGTCAGTCCAGTCAGTCAGTCACTCAGTCAGTCAGTTAGTCCTTCAGCCAGTCAGTCAAGCAGTCAGTCATTTAGTCTCAGTCAGTCAGTCATTCAGTCAGTCAGTCAGTCAGGCAGTCAGTCAGTCTGTCAGTCGGTCAGTCCTGTGCAGTCAGTTAGTCACTAAAGCAGTCAGTCAGTCTCAGTCAGTCAGTCAGTCAGTCAGTCAGTCAGGCAGTCAGTCAGTCGGTCAGCCTTATTCAGTCAGTCTGTCAGTCAGTCAGTCAGTCAGCCTTATTCAGTCAGTCTGTCAGTCATCCTTATTCAGTCAGTCTGTCAGTCAGTCAGTCGGTCAGTCCTGTCCAGTCAGTTAGTCAGTCAAGCAGTCAGTCAGGTAGTCAAGCAGTCAGTCAGTCAGTGTCAGTCAGTCATTTAGTCATTCAGTCAGTCAGTGAAATAGCCAGTCAGAGAGTCAGGCAGTCAGTCAGTCAGTCTCAGTCAGTCAGTTAGTCAGTCAGTCAGTCAGTCAGTCAGTCCAGTCTCAGTCAGTCAGGCAGTTAGTCAGTCAGTCTCGGTCAGTCAGTGAGTCAGTCAGTCAGTATCAGTCAGTCAGTGAGTCAGTCTGTCAGTCAGGCAGTATCAGTCAGGCAGTAAGACTCCGCTCGACAGAACTCCGATAGCCTAATGGCTAGACCGCTTATCTTCCAAGCGACTGGCCTGGGTTCGAGTCCCAGCCGGAGCGAATATCTTCAATGTATATATTTCTTTTCTAATTTGAAAATTCTTTTTTTTTTCAATTTCTTTCCTTTGCAATTATTGATTATTTATGTAGGGAAGAAAATTCTGAGTCAGTTTAATTTTTCGACACGAAGATTTCAAAGTGTTTAAATAAACAATTACCAAGGTGCATTTTTTGTTTTTAATATATTTAAAACTCCCACCGACAGAGCTCCCATAGACTAATGGCTAGAGTGTTAGGCTTCCAAGCGAGTGGCCCTGGGTTCGAGTCCCAGCCTGAACGAAAATCTTCAATGTATAATTTTAGTTTCTAATTTGAAATTTCTTCTTCTTTTTTTTTTAATTTTTCTCTTTTGCGAATATTGATTATTTATGTAGGGAGAAAAATTCTGAGTCAGTTTAATTATTCGACCTGTAAATTTCAAAGTGTTTAAATCAATAATTACCAAGGTGCATTTTTTGTTTTTATTATATTTAAGACTTCCATCGACAGAGCTCCGATAGCCTAATGGCTAGACCGTTGGGTTCCTAGCGCATGGTACTGGGTTCGAGTCCCGGCCGGAAAGGAAATCTTAAATGCAAATATTTTTTTCTAATTTTATAATTCTTTTTTTTTTATTTTTCCCTTTTGCGAAGTCAGTCAGTCAGTCTGACAGTCAATCAGTCAAGCACTCAGTCATTCAGTCTCAGTCAGTCAGTCCAGTCAGTCAGTCACTCAGTCAGTCAGTTAGTCCTTCAGCCAGTCAGTCAAGCAGTCAGTCATTTAGTCTCAGTCAGTCATTCATTCAGTCAGTCAGGCAGTCAGTCAGTCGGTCAGTCCTGTGCAGTCAGTTAGTCACTAAAGCAGTCAGTCAGTCTCAGTCAGTCAGTCCAGTCCAGTCTCAGTCAGTCAGTCTCGGTCAGTCAGTCAGTCAGTCATTCAGTCAGTCAGTCAGTCAGGCAGTCAGTCAGTCGGTCAGCCTTATTCAGTCAGCCTGTCAGTCAGTCAGTCAGTCATCCTTATTCAGTCAGTCTGTCAGTCAGTCAGTCGGTCAGTCCTGTCCAGTCAGTTAGTCAGTCAAGCAGTCAGTCAGGTAGTCAAGCAGTCAGTCAGTCAGTGTCAGTCAGTCATTTAGTCATTCAGTCAGTCAGTGAAATAGCCAGTCAGAGAGTCAAGCAGTCAGTCAGTCAGTCTCAGTCAGTCAGTTAGTCAGTCAGTCAGTCAGTCAGTCCAGTCTCAGTCAGTCAGGCAGTTAGTCAGTCAGTCTCGGTCAGTCAGTGAGTCAGTCAGTCAGTATCAGTCAGTCAGTGAGTCAGTCTGTCAGTCAGGCAGTATCAGTCTGGCAGTAAGACTCCGCTCGACAGAACTCCGATAGCCTAATGGCTAGACCGCTTATCTTCCAAGCGACTGGCCTGGGTTCGAGTCCCAGCCGGAGCGAATATCTTCAATGTATATATTTCTTTTCTAATTTGAAAATTCTTTTTTTTTTCAATTTCTTTCCTTTGCAATTATTGATTATTTATGTAGGGAAGAAAATTCTGAGTCAGTTTAATTTTTCGACACGAAGATTTCAAAGTGTTTAAATAAACAATTACCAAGGTGCATTTTTTGTTTTTAATATATTTAAAACTCCCACCGACAGAGCTCCCATAGACTAATGGCTAGAGTGTTAGGCTTCCAAGCGAGTGGCCCTGGGTTCGAGTCCCAGCCTGAACGAAAATCTTCAATGTATACTTTTAGTTTCTAATTTGAAATTTCTTCTTCTTTTTTTTTTAATTTTTCTCTTTTGCGAATATTGATTATTTAATTAGGGAGAAAAATTCTGAGTCAGTTTAATTATTCGACCTGTAAATTTCAAAGTGTTTAAATCAATAATTACCAAGGTGCATTTTTTGTTTTTATTATATTTAAGACTTCCATCGACAGAGCTCCGATAGCCTAATGGCTAGACCGTTGGGTTCCTAGCGCATGGTACTGGGTTCGAGTCCCGGCCGGAAAGGAAATCTTAAATGCAAATATTTTTTTCTAATTTTATAATTCTTTTTTTTTTATTTTTCCCTTTTGCGAAGTCAGTCAGTCAGTCTGACAGTCAATCAGTCAAGCACTCAGTCATTCAGTCTCAGTCAGTCAGTCCAGTCAGTCAGTCACTCAGTCAGTCAGTTAGTCCTTCAGCCAGTCAGTCAAGCAGTCAGTCATTTAGTCTCAGTCAGTCATTCATTCAGTCAGTCAGGCAGTCAGTCAGTCGGTCAGTCCTGTGCAGTCAGTTAGTCACTAAAGCAGTCAGTCAGTCTCAGTCAGTCAGTCCAGTCCAGTCTCAGTCAGTCAGTCTCGGTCAGTCAGTCAGTCAGTCATTCAGTCAGTCAGTCAGTCAGGCAGTCAGTCAGTCGGTCAGCCTTATTCAGTCAGCCTGTCAGTCAGTCAGTCAGTCATCCTTATTCAGTCAGTCTGTCAGTCAGTCAGTCGGTCAGTCCTGTCCAGTCAGTTAGTCAGTCAAGCAGTCAGTCAGGTAGTCAAGCAGTCAGTCAGTCAGTGTCAGTCAGTCATTTAGTCATTCAGTCAGTCAGTGAAATAGCCAGTCAGAGAGTCAAGCAGTCAGTCAGTCAGTCTCAGTCAGTCAGTTAGTCAGTCAGTCAGTCAGTCAGTCCAGTCTCAGTCAGTCAGGCAGTTAGTCAGTCAGTCTCGGTCAGTCAGTGAGTCAGTCAGTCAGTATCAGTCAGTCAGTGAGTCAGTCTGTCAGTCAGGCAGTATCAGTCAGGCAGTAAGACTCCGCTCGACAGAACTCCGATAGCCTAATGGCTAGACCGCTGGTCTTCCAAGCGAGTGGCCTGGGTTCGAGTCCCAGCCGGAGCGAATATCTTCAATGTATATATTTCTTTTCTAATTTGAAAATTCTTTTTTTTTTTCAATTTCTTTGCTTTGCAATTATTGATTATTTATGTAGGGAAGAAAATTCTGAGTTAGTTTAATTTTTCGACACGAAGATTTCAAAGTGTTTAAATAAACAATTACCAAGGTGCATTTTTTGTTTTTATTATATTTAAAACTCCCACCGACAGAGCTCCCATAGACTAATGGCTAGAGTGTTAGGCTTCCAAGCGAGTGGCCCTGGGTTCGAGTCCCAGCCTGAACGAAAATCTTCAATGTATACTTTTAGTTTCTAATTTGAAATTTCTTCTTCTTTTTTTTCAATTTTTCTCTTTTGCGAATATTGATTATTTATGTAGGGAGAAAAATTCTGAGTCAGTTTAATTATTCGACCTGTAAATTTCAAAGTGTTTGAATCAATAATTACCAAGGTGCATTTTTTGTTTTTATTATATTTAAGACTTCCATCGACAGAGCTCCGATAGCCTAATGGCTAGACCGTTGGGTTCGAAGCGCGTGGTACTGGGTTCGAGTCCCGGCCGGAACGTAAACCTTCCATGTATATATTTCTCTTCTAATTTGAAGATTCTTTTTTTTTCAATTTCTTTCTTTTGCAAATATGGATTATTTATGTACGGAAGAAAATTCTGAGTCAGTTTAATCATTCGACCTTTAGATTTCAAAGATTTTAAATCAATAATTACTAAGGTGCATTTTTTGTTTTTATTATAATTAAGACACCGATCAACAGAGATCCGATAGTATATTGGCGAGAGCGTTGGGCTTCCATGAGTGTCGCCCTGGGTTCAAATCCCAGCCGGAAAGGAAATCTTAAATGCAAATATTTTTTTCTAATTTTATAATTCTTTTTTTTTATTTTTCCCTTTTGCGAAGTCAGTCAGTCAGTCTGACAGTCAATCAGTCAAGCACTCAGTCATTCAGTCTCAGTCAGTCAGTCCAGTCAGTCAGTCACTCAGTCAGTCAGTTAGTCCTTCAGCCAGTCAGTCAAGCAGTCAGTCATTTAGTCTCAGTCAGTCAGTCATTCAGTCAGTCAGTCAGTCAGGCAGTCAGTCAGTCAGTCAGTCGGTCAGTCCTGTGCAGTCAGTTAGTCACTAAAGCAGTCAGTCAGTCTCAGTCAGTCAGTCAGTCAGTCAGTCCAGTCCAGTCTCAGTCAGTCAGTCAGTCAGTCTCGGTCAGTCAGTCAGTCAGTCATTCAGTCAGTCAGTCAGTCAGGCAGTCAGTCAGTCGGTCAGCCTTATTCAGTCAGTCTGTCAGTCAGTCAGTCAGTCAGCCTTATTCAGTCAGTCTGTCAGTCAGTCAGTAGGTCAGTCCTGTCCAGTCAGTTAGTCAGTCAAGCAGTCAGTCAGGTAGTCAAGCAGTCAGTCAGTCAGTGTCAGTCAGTCATTTAGTCATTCAGTCAGTCAGTGAAATAGCCAGTCAGAGAGTCAAGCAGTCAGTCAGTCAGTCTCAGTCAGTCAGTTAGTCAGTCAGTCAGTCAGTCAGTCAGTCCAGTCTCAGTCAGTCGGGCAGTTAGTCAGTCAGTCTCGGTCAGTCAGTGAGTCAGTCAGTCAGTGAGTCAGTCTGTCATTCAGGCAGTATCAGTCAGGCAGTAAGACTCCGCTCGACAGAACTCTGATAGCCTAATGGCTAGACCGCTGGTCTTCCAAGCGAGTGGCCTGGGTTCGAGTCCCAGCCGGAGCGAATATCTTCAATGTATATATTTCTTTTCTGATTTGAAAATTCTTTTTTTTTTTCAATTTCTTTCCTTTGCAATTATTGATTATTTATGTAGGGAAGAAAATTCTGAGTCAGTTTAATTTTTCGACACGAAGATTTCAAAGTGTTTAAATAAACAATTACCAAGGTGCATTTTTTGTTTTTATTATATTTAAAACTCCCACCGACAGAGCTCCCATAGACTAATGGCTAGAGTGTTAGGCTTCCAAGCGAGTGGCCCTGGGTTCGAGTCCCAGCCTGAACGAAAATCTTCAATGTATACTTTTAGTTTCTAATTTGAAATTTCTTCTTCTTTTTTTTTTAATTTTTCTCTTTTGCGAATATTGATTATTTATGTAGGGAGAAAAATTCTGAGTCAGTTTAATTATTCGACCTGTAAATTTCAAAGTGTTTGAATCAATAATTACCAAGGTGCATTTTTTGTTTTTATTATATTTAAGACTTCCATCGACAGAGCTCCGATAGCCTAATGGCTAGACCGTTGGGTTCCTAGCGCGTGGTACTGGGTTCGAGTCCCGGCCGGAAAGGAAATCTTAAATGCAAATATTTTTTTCTAATTTTATAATTCTTTTTTTTTATTTTTCCCTTTTGCGAAGTCAGTCAGTCAGTCTGACAGTCAATCAGTCAAGCACTCAGTCATTCAGTCCCAGTCAGTCAGTCCAGTCAGTCAGTCACTCAGTCAGTCAGTTAGTCCTTCAGCCAATCAGTCAAGCAGTCAGTCATTTAGTCTCAGTCAGTCAGTCATTCAGTCAGTCAGTCAGTCAGGCAGTCAGTCAGTCAGTCAGTCGGTCAGTCCTGTGCAGTCAGTTAGTCACTAAAGCAGTCAGTCAGTCTCAGTCAGTCAGTCAGTCAGTCAGTCCAGTCCAGTCTCAGTCAGTCAGTCAGTCAGTCTCGGTCAGTCAGTCAGTCAGTCATTCAGTCAGTCAGTCAGTCAGGCAGTCAGTCAGTCGGTCAGCCTTATTCAGTCAGTCTGTCAGTCAGTCAGTCAGTCAGCCTTATTCAGTCAGTCTGTCAGTCATCCTTATTCAGTCAGTCTGTCAGTCAGTCAGTCGGTCAGTCCTGTCCAGTCAGTTAGTCAGTCAAGCAGTCAGTCAGGTAGTCAAGCAGTCAGTCAGTCAGTGTCAGTCAGTCATTTAGTCATTCAGTCAGTCAGTGAAATAGCCAGTCAGAGAGTCAAGCAGTCAGTCAGTCAGTCTCAGTCAGTCAGTTAGTCAGTCAGTCAGTCAGTCAGTCAGTCAGTCCAGTCTCAGTCAGTCAGGCAGTTAGTCAGTCAGTCTCGGTCAGTCAGTGAGTCAGTCAGTCAGTATCAGTCAGTCAGTGAGTCAGTCTGTCAGTCAGGCAGTATCAGTCTGGCAGTAAGACTCCGCTCGACAGAACTCCGATAGCCTAATGGCTAGACCGCTGGTCTTCCAAGCGAGTGGCCTGGGTTCGAGTCTCAGCCGGAGCGAATATCTTCAATGTATATATTTCTTTTCTAATTTGAAAATTCTTTTTTTTTTCAATTTCTTTCCTTTGCAATTATTGATTATTTATGTAGGGAGAAAAATTCTGAGTCAGTTTAATTTTTCGACACGAAGATTTCAAAGTGTTTAAATAAACAATTACCAAGGTGCAATTTTTGTTTTTATTATATTTAAAACTCCCACCGACAGAGCTCCCATAGACTAATGGCTAGAGTGTTAGGCTTCCAAGCGAGTGGCATTGGGTTCGAGTCCCAGCCTGAACGAAAATCTTCAATGTATACTTTTAGTTTCTAATTTGAAATTTCTTCTTCTTTTTTTTTTAATTTTTCTCTTTTGCGAATATTGATTATTTATGTAGGGAGAAAAATTCTGAGTCAGTTTAATTATTCGACCTGTAAATTTCAAAGTGTTTAAATCAATAATTACCAAGGTGCATTTTTTGTTTTTATTATATTTAAGACTTCCATCGACAGAGCTCCGATAGCCTAATGGCTAGACCGTTGGGTTCCTAGCGCGTGGTACTGGGTTCGAGTCCCGGCCGGAAAGGAAATCTTAAATGCAAATATTTTTTTCTAATTTTATAATTCTTTTTTTTTTATTTTTCCCTTTTGCGAAGTCAGTCAGTCAGTCTGACAGTGAATCAGTCAAGCACTCAGTCATTCAGTCTCAGTCAGTCAGTCCAGTCAGTCAGTCACTCAGTCAGTCAGTTAGTCCTTCAGCCAATCAGTCAAGCAGTCAGTCATTTAGTCTCAGTCAGTCAGTCATTCAGTCAGTCAGTCAGTCAGGCAGTCAGTCAGTCAGTCAGTCGGTCAGTCCTGTGCAGTCAGTTAGTCACTAAAGCAGTCAGTCAGTCTCAGTCAGTCAGTCAGTCAGTCAGTCCAGTCCAGTCTCAGTCAGTCAGTCTCAGTCAGTCAGTCTCGGTCAGTCAGTCAGTCAGTCATTCAGTCAGTCAGTCAGTCAGGCAGTCAGTCAGTCGGTCAGCCTTATTCAGTCAGTCTGTCAGTCAGTCAGTCAGTCAGCCTTATTCAGTCAGTCTGTCAGTCATCCTTATTCAGTCAGTCTGTCAGTCAGTCAGTCGGTCAGTCCTGTCCAGTCAGTTAGTCAGTCAAGCAGTCAGTCAGGTAGTCAAGCAGTCAGTCAGTCAGTGTCAGTCAGTCATTTAGTCATTCAGTCAGTCAGTGAAATAGCCAATCAGAGAGTCAAGCAGTCAGTCAGTCAGGCTCAGTCAGTCAGTTAGTCAGTCAGTCAGTCAGTCAGTCAGTCAGTCCAGTCTCAGTCAGTCAGGCAGTTAGTCAGTCAGTCTCGGTCAGTCAGTGAGTCAGTCAGTCAGTATCAGTCAGTCAGTGAGTCAGTCTGTCAGTCAGGCAGTATCAGTCAGGCAGTAAGACTCCGCTCGACAGAACTCCGATAGCCTAATGGCTAGACCGCTGGTCTTCCAAGCGAGTGGCCTGGGTTCGAGTCTCAGCCGGAGCGAATATCTTCAATGTATATATTTCTTTTCTAATTTGAAAATTCTTTTTTTTTTTCAATTTCTTTCCTTTGCAATTATTGATTATTTATGTAGGGAGAAAAATTCTGAGTCAGTTTAATTTTTCGACACGAAGATTTCAAAGTGTTTAAATAAACAATTACCAAGGTGCAATTTTTGTTTTTATTATATTTAAAACTCCCACCGACAGAGCTCCCATAGACTAATGGCTAGAGTGTTAGGCTTCCAAGCGAGTGGCCCTGGGTTCGAGTCCCAGCCTGAACGAAAATCTTCAATGTATACTTTTAGTTTCTAATTTGAAATTTCTTCTTCTTTTTTTTTTAATTTTTCTCTTTTGCGAATATTGATTATTTATGTAGGGAGAAAAATTCTGAGTCAGTTTAATTATTCGACCTGTAAATTTCAAAGTGTTTGAATCAATAATTACCAAGGTGCATTTTTTGTTTTTATTATATTTAAGACTTCCATCGACAGAGCTCCGATAGCCTAATGGCTAGACCGTTGGGTTCCTAGCGCGTGGTACTGGGTTCGAGTCCCGGCCGGAAAGGAAATCTTAAATGCAAATATTTTTTTCTAATTTTATAATTCTTTTTTTTTTTATTTTTCCCTTTTGCGAAGTCAGTCAGTCAGTCTGACAGTGAATCAGTCAAGCACTCAGTCATTCAGTCTCAGTCAGTCAGTCCAGTCAGTCAGTCACTCAGTCAGTCAGTTAGTCCTTCAGCCAATCAGTCAAGCAGTCAGTCATTTAGTCTCAGTCAGTCAGTCATTCAGTCAGTCAGTCAGTCAGGCAGTCAGTCAGTCAGTCAGTCGGTCAGTCCTGTGCAGTCAGTTAGTCACTAAAGCAGTCAGTCAGTCTCAGTCAGTCAGTCAGTCAGTCAGTCCAGTCCAGTCTCAGTCAGTCAGTCAGTCAGTCAGTCTCGGTCAGTCAGTCAGTCAGTCATTCAGTCAGTCAGTCAGTCAGGCAGTCAGTCAGTCGGTCAGCCTTATTCAGTCAGTCTGTCAGTCAGTCAGTCAGTCAGCCTTATTCAGTCAGTCTGTCAGTCATCCTTATTCAGTCAGTCTGTCAGTCAGTCAGTCGGTCAGTCCTGTCCAGTCAGTTAGTCAGTCAAGCAGTCAGTCAGGTAGTCAAGCAGTCAGTCAGTCAGTGTCAGTCAGTCATTTAGTCATTCAGTCAGTCAGTGAAATAGCCAGTCAGAGAGTCAAGCAGTCAGTCAGTCAGGCTCAGTCAGTCAGTTAGTCAGTCAGTCAGTCAGTCAGTCAGTCAGTCCAGTCTCAGTCAGTCAGGCAGTTAGTCAGTCAGTCTCGGTCAGTCAGTGAGTCAGTCAGTCAGTATCAGTCAGTCAGTGAGTCAGTCTGTCAGTCAGGCAGTATCAGTCAGGCAGTAAGACTCCGCTCGCCAGAACTCCGATAGCCTAATGGCTAGACCGCTGGTCTTCCAAGCGAGTGGCCTGGGTTCGAGTCCCAGCCGGAGCGAGTATCTTCAATGTATATATTTCTTTTCTAATTTGAAAATTCTTTTTTTTTTCTATTTCTTTCCTTTGCAATTATTGATTATTTATGTAGGGAAGAAAATTCTGAGTCAGTTTAATTTTTCGACATGAAGATTTCAAAGTGTTTAAATAAACAATTACCAAGGTGCATTTTTTGTTTTTATTATATTTAAAACTCCCACCGACAGAGCTCCCATAGACTAATGGCTAGAGTGTTAGGCTTCCAAGCGAGTGGCCCTGGGTTCGAGTCCCAGCCTGAACGAAAATCTTCAATGTATACTTTTAGTTTCTAATTTGAAATTTCTTCTTCTTTTTTTTCAATTTTTCTCTTTTGCGAATATTGATTATTTATGTAGGGAGAAAAATTCTGAGTCAGTTTAATTATTCGACCTGTAAATTTCAAAGTGTTTGAATCAATAATTACCAAGGTGCATTTTTTGTTTTTATTATATTTAAGACTTCCATCGACAGAGCTCCGATAGCCTAATGGCTAGACCGTTGGGTTCCAAGCGCGTGGTACTGGGTTCGAGTCCCGGCCGGAACGAAAACCTTCCATGTATATATTTCTCTTCTAATTTGAAGATTCTTTTTTTTTTCAATTTCTTTCTTTTGCAAATATGGATTATTTATGTACGGAAGAAAATTCTGAGTCAGTTTAATCATTCGACCTTTAGATTTCAAAGATTTTAAATCAATAATTACTAAGGTGCATTTTTTGTTTTTATTATAATTAAGACACCGATCAACAGAGATCCGATAGTATATTGGCGAGAGCGTTGGGCTTCCATGAGTGTCGCCCTGGGTTCAAATCCCAGCCGGAAAGGAAATCTTAAATGCAAATATTTTTTTCTAATTTTATAATTCTTTTTTTTTATTTTTCCCTTTTGCGAAGTCAGTCAGTCAGTCTGACAGTCAATCAGTCAAGCACTCAGTCATTCAGTCAGTCATTCAGTCAGTCCAGTCAGTCAGTCACTCAGTCAGTCAGTTAGTCCTTCAGCCAGTCAGTCAAGCAGTCAGTCATTTAGTCTCAGTCAGTCAGTCATTCAGTCAGTCAGTCAGTCAGGCAGTCAGTCAGTCAGTCAGTCGGTCAGTCCTGTGCAGTCAGTTAGTCACTAAAGCAGTCAGTCAGTCTCAGTCAGTCAGTCAGTCAGTCAGTCCAGTCCAGTCTCAGTCAGTCAGTCAGTCAGTCTCGGTCAGTCAGTCAGTCAGTCATTCAGTCAGTCAGTCAGTCAGGCAGTCAGTCAGTCGGTCAGCCTTATTCAGTCAGTCTGTCAGTCAGTCAGTCAGTCAGCCTTATTCAGTCAGTCTGTCAGTCAGTCAGTAGGTCAGTCCTGTCCAGTCAGTTAGTCAGTCAAGCAGTCAGTCAGGTAGTCAAGCAGTCAGTCAGTCAGTGTCAGTCAGTCATTTAGTCATTCAGTCAGTCAGTGAAATAGCCAGTCAGAGAGTCAAGCAGTCAGTCAGTCAGTCTCAGTCAGTCAGTTAGTCAGTCAGTCAGTCAGTCAGTCAGTCCAGTCTCAGTCAGTCGGGCAGTTAGTCAGTCAGTCTCGGTCAGTCAGTGAGTCAGTCAGTCAGTGAGTCAGTCTGTCAGTCAGGCAGTATCAGTCAGGCAGTAAGACTCCGCTCGACAGAACTCTGATAGCCTAATGGCTAGACCGCTGGTCTTCCAAGCGAGTGGCCTGGGTTCGAGTCCCAGCCGGAGCGAATATCTTCAATGTATATATTTCTTTTCTGATTTGAAAATTCTTTTTTTTTTTCAATTTCTTTCCTTTGCAATTATTGATTATTTATGTAGGGAAGAAAATTCTGAGTCAGTTTAATTTTTCGACACGAAGATTTCAAAGTGTTTAAATAAACAATTACCAAGGTGCATTTTTTGTTTTTATTATATTTAAAACTCCCACCGACAGAGCTCCCATAGACTAATGGCTAGAGTGTTAGGCTTCCAAGCGAGTGGCCCTGGGTTCGAGTCCCAGCCTGAACGAAAATCTTCAATGTATACTTTTAGTTTCTAATTTGAAATTTCTTCTTCTTTTTTTTTTAATTTTTCTCTTTTGCGAATATTGATTATTTATGTAGGGAGAAAAATTCTGAGTCAGTTTAATTATTCGACCTGTAAATTTCAAAGTGTTTGAATCAATAATTACCAAGGTGCATTTTTTGTTTTTATTATATTTAAGACTTCCATCGACAGAGCTCCGATAGCCTAATGGCTAGACCGTTGGGTTCCTAGCGGGTGGTACTGGGTTCGAGTCCCGGCCGGAAAGGAAATCTTAAATGCAAATATTTTTTTTCTAATTTTATAATTCTTTTTTTTTATTTTTCCCTTTTGCGAAGTCAGTCAGTCAGTCTGACAGTCAATCAGTCAAGCACTCAGTCATTCAGTCCCAGTCAGTCAGTCCAGTCAGTCAGTCACTCAGTCAGTCAGTTAGTCCTTCAGCCAATCAGTCAAGCAGTCAGTCATTTAGTCTCAGTCAGTCAGGCAGTCAGTCAGTCAGTCAGTCAGGCAGTCAGTCAGTCAGTCAGTCGGTCAGTCCTGTGCAGTCAGTTAGTCACTAAAGCAGTCAGTCAGTCTCAGTCAGTCAGTCAGTCAGTCAGTCCAGTCCAGTCTCAGTCAGTCAGTCAGTCAGTCTCGGTCAGTCAGTCAGTCAGTCATTCAGTCAGTCAGTCAGTCAGGCAGTCAGTCAGTCGGTCAGCCTTATTCAGTCAGTCTGTCAGTCAGTCAGTCAGTCAGCCTTATTCAGTCAGTCTGTCAGTCATCCTTATTCAGTCAGTCTGTCAGTCAGTCAGTCGGTCAGTCCTGTCCAGTCAGTTAGTCAGTCAAGCAGTCAGTCAGGTAGTCAAGCAGTCAGTCAGTCAGTGTCAGTCAGTCATTTAGTCATTCAGTCAGTCAGTGAAATAGCCAGTCAGAGAGTCAAGCAGTCAGTCAGTCAGTCTCAGTCAGTCAGTTAGTCAGTCAGTCAGTCAGTCAGTCAGTCAGTCCAGTCTCAGTCAGTCAGGCAGTTAGTCAGTCTGTCTCGGTCAGTCAGTGAGTCAGTCAGTCAGTATCAGTCAGTCAGTGAGTCAGTCTGTCAGTCAGGCAGTATCAGTCTGGCAGTAAGACTCCGCTCGACAGAACTCCGATAGCCTAATGGCTAGACCGCTGGTCTTCCAAGCGAGTGGCCTGGGTTCGAGTCTCAGCCGGAGCGAATATCTTCAATGTATATATTTCTTTTCTAATTTGAAAATTCTTTTTTTTTTCAATTTCTTTCCTTTGCAATTATTGATTATTTATGTAGGGAGAAAAATTCTGAGTCAGTTTAATTTTTCGACACGAAGATTTCAAAGTGTTTAAATAAACAATTACCAAGGTGCAATTTTTGTTTTTATTATATTTAAAACTCCCACCGAAAGAGCTCCCATAGACTAATGGCTAGAGTGTTAGGCTTCCAAGCGAGTGGCCCTGGGTTCGAGTCCCAGCCTGAACGAAAATCTTCAATGTATACTTTTAGTTTCTAATTTGAAATTTCTTCTTCTTTTTTTTTTAATTTTTCTCTTTTGCGAATATTGATTATTTATGTAGGGAGAAAAATTCTGAGTCAGTTTAATTATTCGACCTGTAAATTTCAAAGTGTTTAAATCAATAATTACCAAGGTGCATTTTTTGTTTTTATTATATTTAAGACTTCCATCGACAGAGCTCCGATAGCCTAATGGCTAGACCGTTGGGTTCCTAGCGCGTGGTACTGGGTTCGAGTCCCGGCCGGAAAGGAAATCTTAAATGCAAATATTTTTTTCTAATTTTATAATTATTTTTTTTTTATTTTTCCCTTTTGCGAAGTCAGTCAGTCAGTCTGACAGTGAATCAGTCAAGCACTCAGTCATTCAGTCTCAGTCAGTCAGTCCAGTCAGTCAGTCACTCAGTCAGTCAGTTAGTCCTTCAGCCAATCAGTCAAGCAGTCAGTCATTTAGTCTCAGTCAGTCAGTCATTCAGTCAGTCAGTCAGTCAGGCAGTCAGTCAGTCAGTCAGTCGGTCAGTCCTGTGCAGTCAGTTAGTCACTAAAGCAGTCAGTCAGTCTCAGTCAGTCAGTCAGTCAGTCAGTCCAGTTCAGTCTCAGTCAGTCAGTCTCGGTCAGTCAGTCAGTCAGTCATTCAGTCAGTCAGTCAGTCAGGCAGTCAGTCAGTCGGTCAGCCTTATTCAGTCAGTCTGTCAGTCAGTCAGTCAGTCAGCCTTATTCAGTCAGTCTGTCAGTCATCCTTATTCAGTCAGTCTGTCAGTCAGTCAGTCGGTCAGTCCTGTCCAGTCAGTTAGTCAGTCAAGCAGTCAGTCAGGTAGTCAAGCAGTCAGTCAGTCAGTGTCAGTCAGTCATTTAGTCATTCAGTCAGTCAGTGAAATAGCCAGTCAGAGAGTCAAGCAGTCAGTCAGTCAGGCTCAGTCAGTCAGTTAGTCAGTCAGTCAGTCAGTCCAGTCTCAGTCAGTCAGTCAGTTAGTCAGTCAGTCTCGGTCAGTCAGTGAGTCAGTCAGTCAGTATCAGTCAGTCAGTGAGTCAGTCTGTCAGTCAGGCAGTATCAGTCAGGCAGTAAGACTCCGCTCGACAGAACTCCGATAGCCTAATGGCTAGACCGCTGGTCTTCCAAGCGAGTGGCCTGGGTTCGAGTCTCAGCCGGAGCGAATATCTTCAATGTATATATTTCTTTTCTAATTTGAAAATTCTTTTTTTTTTTCAATTTCTTTCCTTTGCAATTATTGATTATTTATGTAGGGAGAAAAATTCTGAGTCAGTTTAATTTTTCGACACAAAGATTTCAAAGTGTTTAAATAAACAATTACCAAGGTGCAATTTTTGTTTTTATTATATTTAAAACTCCCACCGACAGAGCTCCCATAGACTAATGGCTAGAGTGTTAGGCTTCCAAGCGAGTGGCCCTGGGTTCGAGTCCCAGCCTGAACGAAAATCTTCAATGTATACTTTTAGTTTCTAATTTGAAATTTCTTCTTCTTTTTTTTTTTAATTTTTCTCTTTTGCGAATATTGATTATTTATGTAGGGAGAAAAATTCTGAGTCAGTTTAATTATTCGACCTCTAAATTTCAAAGTGTTTGAATCAATAATTACCAAGGTGCATTTTTTGTTTTTATTATATTTAAGACTTCCATCGACAGAGCTCCGATAGCCTAATGGCTAGACCGTTGGGTTCCTAGCGCGTGGTACTGGGTTCGAGTCCCGGCCGGAAAGGAAATCTTAAATGCAAATATTTTTTTATAATTCTTTTTTTTTTATTTTTCCCTTTTGCGAAGTCAGTCAGTCAGTCTGACAGTGAATCAGTCAAGCACTCAGTCATTCAGTCTCAGTCAGTCAGTCCAGTCAGTCAGTCACTCAGTCAGTCAGTTAGTCCTTCAGCCAATCAGTCAAGCAGTCAGTCATTTAGTCTCAGTCAGTCAGTCATTCAGTCAGTCAGTCAGTCAGGCAGTCAGTCAGTCAGTCAGTCGGTCAGTCCTGTGCAGTCAGTTAGTCACTAAAGCAGTCAGTCAGTCTCAGTCAGTCAGTCAGTCAGTCAGTCCAGTCCAGTCTCAGTCAGTCAGTCAGTCAGTCTCGGTCAGTCAGTCAGTCAGTCATTCAGTCAGTCAGTCAGTCAGGCAGTCAGTCAGTCGGTCAGCCTTATTCAGTCAGTCTGTCAGTCAGTCAGTCAGTCAGCCTTATTCAGTCAGTCTGTCAGTCATCCTTATTCAGTCAGTCTGTCAGTCAGTCAGTCGGTCAGTCCTGTCCAGTCAGTTAGTCAGTCAAGCAGTCAGTCATTTAGTCATTCAGTCAGTCAGTGAAATAGCCAGTCAGAGCGTCAAGCAGTCAGTCAGTCAGTCTCAGTCAGTCAGTTAGTCAGTCAGTCAGTCAGTCAGTCAGTCAGTCCAGTCTCAGTCAGTCAGGCAGTTAGTCAGTCAGTCTCGGTCAGTCAGTGAGTCAGTCAGTCAGTATCAGTCAGTCAGTGAGTCAGTCTGTCAGTCAGGCAGTATCAGTCAGGCAGTAAGACTCCAATCGACAGAACTCCGATAGCCTAATGGCTAGACCGCTGGTCTTCCAAGCGAGTGGCCTGGGTTCGAGTCCCAGCCGGAGCGAATATCTTCAATGTATATATTTCTTTTCTAATTTGAAAATTCTTTTTTTTCAATTTCTTTCCTTTGCAATTATTGATTATTTATGTAGGGAAGAAAATTCTGAGTCAGTTTAATTTTTCGACACGAAGATTTCAAAGTGTTTAAATAAACAATTACCAAGGTGCATTTTTTGTTTTTATTATATTTAAAACTCCCACCGACAGAGCTCCCATAGACTAATGGCTAGAGTGTTAGGCTTCCAAGCGAGTGGCCCTGGGTTCGAGTCCCAGCCTGAACGAAAATCTTCAATGTATACTTTTAGTTTCTAATTTGAAATTTCTTCTTCTTTTTTTTTTAATTTTTCTCTTTTGCGAATATTGATTATTTATGTAGGGAGAAAAATTCTGAGTCAGTTTAATTATTCGACCTGTAAATTTCAAAGTGTTTGAATCAATAATTACCAAGGTGCATTTTTTGTTTTTATTATATTTAAGACTTCCATCGACCGAGCTCCGATAGCCTAATGGCTAGACCGTTGGGCTCCTAGCGCGTGGTACTGGGTTCGAGTCCCGGCCGGAAAGGAAATCTTAAATGCAAATATTTTTTTCTAATTTTATAATTCTTTTTTTTTATTTTTCCCTTTTGCGAAGTCAGTCAGTCAGTCTGACAGTCAATCAGTCAAGTACTCAGTCATTCAGTCTCAGTCAGTCAGTCCAGTCAGTCAGTCACTCAGTCAGTCAGTTAGTCCTTCAGCCAGTCAGTCAAGCAGTCAGTCATTTAGTCTCAGTCAGTCAGTCATTCAGTCAGTCAGTCAGTCAGGCAGTCAGTCAGTCAGTCAGTCGGCCAGTCCTGTGCAGTCAGTTAGTCACTAAAGCAGTCAGTCAGTCTCAGTCAGTCAGTCAGTCAGTCAGTCCAGTCCAAACTCAGTCAGTCAGTCAGTCAGTCTCGGTCAGTCAGTCAGTCAGTCATTCAGTCAGTCAGTCAGTCAGGCAGTCAGTCAGTCGGTCAGCCTTATTCAGTCAGTCTGTCAGTCAGTCAGTCAGTCAGCCTTATTCAGTCAGTCTGTCAGTCATCCTTATTCAGTCAGTCTGTCAGTCAGTCAGTCGGTCAGTCCTGTCCAGTCAGTTAGTCAGTCAAGCAGTCAGTCAGGTAGTCAAGCAGTCAGTCAGTCAGTGTCAGTCAGTCATTTAGTCATTCAGTCAGTCAGTGAAATAGCCAGTCAGAGCGTCAAGCAGTCAGTCAGTCAGTCTCAGTCAGTCAGTTAGTCAGTCAGTCAGTTAGTCAGTCAGTCAGTCAGTCAGTCAGTCAGTCCAGTCTCAGTCAGTCAGGCAGTTAGTCAGTCAGTCTCGGTCAGTCAGTGAGTCAGTCAGTCAGTATCAGTCAGTCAGTGAGTCAGTCTGTCAGTCAGGCAGTAAGACTCCGCTCGACAGAACTCCGATAGCCTAATGGCTAGACCGCTGGTCTTCCAAGCGAGTGGCCTGGGTTCGAGTCCCAGCCGGAGCGAATATCTTCAATGTATATATTTCTTTTCTAATTTGAAAATTCTTTTTTTTTTCAATTTCTTTCCTTTGCAATTATTGATTATTTATGTAGGGAAGAAAATTCTGAAGCAGTTTAATTTTTCGACACGAAGATTTCAAAGTGTTTAAATAAACAATTACCAAGGTGCATTTTTTGTTTTTATTATATTTAAAACTCCCACCGACAGAGCTCCCATAGACTAATGGCTAGAGTGTTAGGCTTCCAAGCGAGTGGCCCTGGGTTCGAGTCCCAGCCTGAACGAAAATCTTCAATGTATACTTTTAGTTTCTAATTTGAAATTTCTTCTTCTTTTATTTTAATTTTTCTCTTTTGCGAAAATTGATTATTTATGTAGGGAGAAAAATTCTGAGTCAGTTTAATTATTCGACCTGTAAATTTTAAAGTGTTTGAATCAATAATTACCAAGGTGCATTTTTTGTTTTTATTATATTTAAGACTTCCATCGACAGAGCTCCGATAGCCTAATGGCTAGACCGTTGGGTTCCTAGCGCGTGGTACTGGGTTCGAGTCCCGGCCGGAAAGGAAATCTTAAATGCAAATATTTTTTTCTAATTTTATAATTCTTTTTTATTTTTCCCTTTTGCGAAGTCAGTCAGTCAGTCTGACAGTCAATCAGTCAAGCACTCAGTCATTCAGTCTCAGTTAGTCAGTCCAGTCAGTCAGTCACTCAGTCAGTCAGTTAGTCCTTCAGCCAGTCAGTCAAGCAGTCAGTCATTTAGTCTCAGTCAGTCAGTCATTCAGTCATTCAGTCAGTCAGGCAGTCAGTCAGTCAGTCAGTCGGTCAGTCCTGTGCAGTCAGTTAGTCACTAAAGCAGTCAGTCAGTCTCAGTCAGTCAGTCAGTCAGTCAGTCCAGTCCAGTCTCAGTCAGTCAGTCAGTCAGTCTCGGTCAGTCAGTCAGTCATTCAGTCAGTCAGTCAGTCAGGCAGTCAGTCAGTCGGTCAGCCTTATTCAGTCAGTCTGTCAGTCAGTCAGTCAGTCAGCCTTATTCAGTCAGTCTGTCAGTCATCCTTATTCAGTCAGTCTGTCAGTCAGTCAGTCGGTCAGTCCTGTCCAGTCAGTTAGTCAGTCAAGCAGTCAGTCAGGTAGTCAAGCAGTCAGTCAGTCAGTGTCAGTCAGTCATTTAGTCATTCAGTCAGTCAGTGAAATAGCCAGTCAGAGAGTCAAGCAGTCAGTCAGTCAGTCTCAGTCAGTCAGTTAGTCAGTCAGTCAGTCAGTCAGTCAGTCAGACCAGTCTCAGTCAGTCAGGCAGTTAGTCAGTCAGTCTCGGTCAGTCAATGAGTCAGTCAGTCAGTATCATTCAGTCAGTGAGTCAGTCTGTCAGTCAGGCAGTATCAGTCAGGCAGTAAGACTCCGCTCGCCAGAACTCCGATAGCCTAATGGCTAGACCGCTGGTCTTCCAAGCGAGTGGCCTGGGTTCGAGTCCCAGCCGGAGCGAATATCTTCAATGTATATATTTCTTTTCTAATTTGAAAATTCTTTTTTTTTTCAATTTCTTTCCTTTGCAATTATTGATTATTTATGTAGGGAAGAAAATTCTGAGTCAGTTTAATTTTTCGACACGAAGATTTCAAAGTGTTTAAATAAACAATTACCAAGGTGCATTTTTTGTTTTTATTATATTTAAAACTCCCACCGACAGAGCTCCCATAGACTAATGGCTAGAGTGTTAGGCTTCCAAGCGAGTGGCCCTGGGTTCGAGTCCCAGCCTGAACGAAAATCTTCAATGTATACTTTTAGTTTCTAATTTGAAATTTCTTCTTCTTTTTTTTTTAATTTTTCTCTTTTGCGAATATTGATTATTTATGTAGGGAGAAAAATTCTGAGTCAGTTTAATTATTCGACCTGTAAATTTCAAAGTGTTTGAATCAATAATTACCAAGGTGCATTTTTTGTTTTTATTATATTTAAGACTTCCATCGACAGAGCTCCGATAGCCTAATGGCTAGACCGTTGGGTTCCAAGCGCGTGGTACTGGGTTCGAGTCCCGGCCGGAACGAAAATCTTCCATGTATATATTTCTCTTCTAATTTGAAGATTCTTTTTTTTTTTCAATTTCTTTCTTTTGCAAATATGGATTATTTATGTACGGAAGAAAATTCTGAGTCAGTTTAATCATTCGACCTTTAGATTTCAAAGATTTTAAATCAATAATTACTAAGGTGCATTTTTTGTTTTTATTATAATTAAGACACCGATCAACAGCGATCCGATAGTATATTGGCGAGAGCGTTGGGCTTCCATGAGTGTCGCCCTGGGTTCAAATCCCAGCCGGAAAGGAAATCTTAAATGCAAATATTTTTTTCTAATTTTATAATTCTTTTTTTTTATTTTTCCCTTTTGCGAAGTCAGTCAGTCAGTCTGACAGTCAATCAGTCAAGCACTCAGTCATTCAGTCTCAGTAAGTCAGTCCAGTCAGTCAGTCACTCAGTCAGTCAGTTAGTCCTTCAGCCAGTCAGTCAAGCAGTCAGTCATTTAGTCTCAGTCAGTCAGTCATTCAGTCAGTCAGTCAGTCAGTCAGTCTCGGTCAGTCAGTCATTCAGTCAGTCAGTCAGTCAGGCAGTCAGTCAGTCTGTCAGCCTTATTCAGTCAGTCTGTCAGTCAGTCAGTCAGTCAGCCTTATTCAGTCAGTCTGTCAGTCAGTCAGTCAGTCAGCCTTATTCAGTCAGTCTGTCAGTCAGTCAGTCGGTCAGTCAGTCAGTCCAATCTCAGTCAGTCAGGCAGTTAGTCAGTCAGTCTCGGTCAGTCAGTGAGTCAGTCAGTCAGTATCAGTCAGTCAGTGAGTCAGTCTGTCAGTCAGGCAGTATCAGTCAGGCAGTAAGACTCCGCTCGACAGAACTCCGCTAGCCTAATGGCTAGACCGCTGGTCTTCCAAGCGAGTGGCCTGGGTTCGAGTCCCAGCCGGAGCGAATATCTTCAATGTATATATTTCTTTTCTAATTTGAAAATTCTTTTTTTTTTCCATTTCTTTCCTTTGCAATTATTGATTATTTATGTAGGGAAGAAAATTCTGAGTCAGTTTAATTTTTCGACACAAAGATTTCAAAGTGTTTAAATAAACAATTACCAAGGTGCATTTTTTGTTTTTATTATATTTAAAACTCCCACCGACAGAGCTCCCATAGACTAATGGCTAGAGTGTTAGGCTTCCAAGCGAGTGGCCCTGGGTTCGAGTCCCAGCCTGAACGAAAATCTTCAATGTATACTTTTAGTTTCTAATTTGAAATTTCTTCTTCTTTTTTTTTTAATTTTTCTCTTTTGCGAATATTGATTATTTATGTAGGGAGAAAAATTCTGAGTCAGTTTAATTATTCGACCTGTAAATTTCAAAGTGTTTGAATCAATAATTACCAAGGTGCATTTTTTGTTTTTATTATATTTAAGACTTCCATCGACAGAGCTCCGATAGCCTAATGGCTAGACCGTTGGGTTCCAAGCGCGTGGTACTGGGTTCGAGTCCCGGCCGGAACGAAAATCTTCCATGTATATATTTCTCTTCTAATTTGAAGATTCTTTTTTTTTTTCAATTTCTTTCTTTTGCAAATATGGATTATTTATGTACGGAAGAAAATTCTGAGTCAGTTTAATCATTCGACCTTTAGATTTCAAAGATTTTAAATCAATAATTACTAAGGTGCATTTTTTGTTTTTATTATAATTAAGACACCGATCAACAGCGATCCGATAGTATATTGGCGAGAGCGTTGGGCTTCCATGAGTGTCGCCCTGGGTTCAAATCCCAGCCGGAAAGGAAATCTTAAATGCAAATATTTTTTTCTAATTTTATAATTCTTTTTTTTTATTTTTCCCTTTTGCGAAGTCAGTCAGTCAGTCTGACAGTCAATCAGTCAAGCACTCAGTCATTCAGTCTCAGTAAGTCAGTCCAGTCAGTCAGTCACTCAGTCAGTCAGTTAGTCCTTCAGCCAGTCAGTCAAGCAGTCAGTCATTTAGTCTCAGTCAGTCAGTCATTCAGTCAGTCAGTCAGTCAGTCAGTCTCGGTCAGTCAGTCATTCAGTCAGTCAGTCAGTCAGGCAGTCAGTCAGTCTGTCAGCCTTATTCAGTCAGTCTGTCAGTCAGTCAGTCAGTCAGCCTTATTCAGTCAGTCTGTCAGTCAGTCAGTCAGTCAGCCTTATTCAGTCAGTCTGTCAGTCAGTCAGTCGGTCAGTCAGTCAGTCCAATCTCAGTCAGTCAGGCAGTTAGTCAGTCAGTCTCGGTCAGTCAGTGAGTCAGTCAGTCAGTATCAGTCAGTCAGTGAGTCAGTCTGTCAGTCAGGCAGTATCAGTCAGGCAGTAAGACTCCGCTCGACAGAACTCCGCTAGCCTAATGGCTAGACCGCTGGTCTTCCAAGCGAGTGGCCTGGGTTCGAGTCCCAGCCGGAGCGAATATCTTCAATGTATATATTTCTTTTCTAATTTGAAAATTCTTTTTTTTTTCCATTTCTTTCCTTTGCAATTATTGATTATTTATGTAGGGAAGAAAATTCTGAGTCAGTTTAATTTTTCGACACAAAGATTTCAAAGTGTTTAAATAAACAATTACCAAGGTGCATTTTTTGTTTTTATTATATTTAAAACTCCCACCGACAGAGCTCCCATAGACTAATGGCTAGAGTGTTAGGCTTCCAAGCGAGTGGCCCTGGGTTCGAGTCCCAGCCTGAACGAAAATCTTTAATGTATACTTTTAGTTTCTAATTTGAAATTTCTTCTTCTTTTTTTTTTAATTTTTCTCTTTTGCGAATATTGATTATTTATGTAGGGAGAAAAATTCTGAGTCAGTTAATTATTCGACCTGTAAATTTCAAAGTGTTTGAATCAATAATTACCAAGGTGCATTTTTTGTTTTTATTATATTTAAGACTTCCATCGACAGAGCTCCGATAGCCTAATGGCTAGACCGTTGGGTTCCTAGCGCGTAGTACTGGGTTCGAGTCCCGGCCGGAAAGGAAATCTTAAATGCAAATATTTTTTTCTAATTTTATAATTCTTTTTTTTTTATTTTTCCCTTTTGCGAAGTCAGTCAGTCAGTCTGACAGTCAATCAGTCAAGCACTCAGTCATTCAGTCTCAGTCAGTCAGTCCAGTCAGTCAGTCACTCAGTCAGTCAGTTAGTCCTTCAGCCAGTCAGTCAAGCAGTCAGTCATTTAGTCTCAGTCAGTCAGTCATTCAGTCAGTCAGTCAGTCAGGCAGTCAGTCAGTCAGTCAGTCGGTCAGTCCTGTGCAGTCAGTTAGTCACTAAAGCAGTCAGTCAGTCTCAGTCAGTCAGTCAGTCAGTCAGTCCAGTCCAGTCTCAGTCAGTCAGTCAGTCAGTCTCGGTCAGTCAGTCAGTCAGTCATTCAGTCAGTCAGTCAGTCAGGCAGTCAGTCAGTCGGTCAGCCTTATTCAGTCAGTCTGTCAGTCAGTCAGTCAGTCAGCCTTATTCAGTCAGTCTGTCAGTCAGTCAGTCGGTCAGTCCTGTCCAGTCAGTTAGTCAGTCAAGCAGTCAGTCAGAGAGTCAAGCAGTCAGTCAGTCAGTCTCAGTCAGTCAGTTAGTCAGTCAGTCAGTCAGTCCAGTCTCAGTCAGTCAGGCAGTTAGTCAGTCAGTCTCGGTCAGTCAGTGAGTCAGTCAGTCAGTATCAGTCAGTCAGTGAGTCAGTCTGTCAGTCAGGCAGTATCAGTCAGGCAGTAAGACTCCGCTCGACAGAACTCCGATAGCCTAATGGCTAGACCGCTGGTCTTCCGAGCGAGTGGCCTGGGTTCGAGTCCCAGCCGGAGCGAATATCTTCAATGTATATATTTCTTTTCTAATTTGAAAATTCTTTTTTTTTTCAATTTCTTTCCTTTGCAATTATTGATTATTTATGTAGGGAAGAAAATTCTGAGTCAGTTTAATTTTTCGACACAAAGATTTCAAAGTGTTTAAATAAACAATTACCAAGGTGCATTTTTTGTTTTTATTATATTTAAAACTCCCACGGACAGAGCTCCCATAGACTAATGGCTAGAGTGTTAGGCTTCCAAGCGAGTGGCCCTGGGTTCGAGTCCCAGCCTGAACGAAAATCTTCAATGTATACTTTTAGTTTCTAATTTGAAATTTCTTCTTCTTTTTTTTTTAATTTTTCTCTTTTGCGAATATTGATTATTTATGTAGGGAGAAAAATTCTGAGTCAGTTTAATTATTCGACCTGTAAATTTCAAAGTGTTTGAATCAATAATTACCAAGGTGCATTTTTGTTTTTATTATATTTAAGACTTCCATCGACAGAGCTCCGATAGCCTAATGGCTAGAGCGTTGGGTTCCTAGCGCGTGGTACTGGGTTCGAGTCCCGGCCGGAAAGGAAATCTTAAATGCAAATATTTTTTTCTAATTTTATAATTCTTTTTTTTTTTATTTTTCCCTTTTGCGAAGTCAGTCTGACAGTCAATCAGTCAAGCACTCAGTCATTCAGTCTCAGTCAGTCAGTCCAGTCAGTCAGTCACTCAGTCAGTCAGTTAGTCCTTCAGCCAGTCAGTCAAGCAGTCAGTCATTTAGTCTCAGTCAGTCAGTCATTCAGTCAGTCAGTCAGTCAGGCAGTCAGTCAGTCAGTCAGTCGGTCAGTCCTGTGCAGTCAGTTAGTCACTAAAGCAGTCAGTCAGTCTCAGTCAGTCAGTCAGTCCAGTCCAGTCTCAGTCAGTCAGTCAGTCAGTCTCGGTCAGTCAGTCAGTCAGTCATTCAGTCAGTCAGTCAGTCAGGCAGTCAGTCAGTCGGTCAGCCTTATTCAGTCAGTCTGTCAGTCAGTCAGTCAGTCAGCCTTATTCAGTCAGTCTGTCAGTCATCCTTATTCAGTCAGTCTGTCAGTCAGTCAGTCGGTCAGTCCTGTCCAGTCAGTTAGTCAGTCAAGCAGTCAGTCAGGTAGTCAAGCAGTCAGTCAGTCAGTGTCAGTCAGTCATTTAGTCATTCAGTCAGTCAGTGAAATAGCCAGTCAGAGAGTCAAGCAGTCAGTCAGTCAGTCTCAGTCAGTCAGTTAGTCAGTCAGTCAGTCAGTCAGTCAGTCTCGGTCAGTCAGTGAGTCAGTCAGTCAGTATCAGTCAGTCAGTGAGTCAGTCTGTCAGTCAGGCAGTATCAGTCAGGCAGTAAGACTCCGCTCGACAGAACTCCGATAGCCTAATGGCTAGACCGCTGGTCTTCCAAGCGAGTGGCCTGGGTTCGAGTCCCAGCCGGAGCGAATATCTTCAATGTATATATTTCTTTTCTAATTTGAAAATTCTTTTTTTTTTTCAATTTCTTTCCTTTGCAATTATTGATTATTTATGTAGGGAAGAAAATTCTGAGTCAGTTTAATTTTTCGACACAAAGATTTCAAAGTGTTTAAATAAACAATTACCAAGGTGCATTTTTTGTTTTTATTATATTTAAAACTCCCACCGACAGAGCTCCCATAGACTAATGGCTAGAGTGTTAGGCTTCCAAGCGAGTGGCCCTGGGTTCGAGTACCAGCCTGAACGAAATCTTCAATGTATACTTTTAGTTTCTAATTTGAAATTTCTTCTTCTTTTTTTTTAATTTTTCTCTTTTGCGAATATTGATTATTTATGTAGGGAGAAAAATTCTGAGTCAGTTTAATTATTCGACCTGTAAATTTCAAAGTGTTTGAATCAATAATTACCAAGGTGCATTTTTTGTTTTTATTATATTTAAGACTTCCATCGACAGAGCTCCGATAGCCTAATAGCTAGACCGTTGGGTTCCTAGCGCGTGGTACTGGGTTCGAGTCCCGGCCGGAAAGGAAATCTTAAATGAAATATTTTTTTCTAATTTTATAATTCTTTTTTTTTTATTTTTCCCTTTTGCGAAGTCAGTCAGTCAGTCTGACAGTCAATCAGTCAAGCACTCAGTCATTCAGTCTCAGTCAGTCAGTCCAGTCACTCAGTCAGTCAGTTAGTCCTTCAGCCAGTCAGTCAAGCAGTCAGTCATTTAGTCTCAGTCAGTCAGTCATTCAGTCAGTCAGTCAGTCAGGCAGTCAGTCAGTCAGTCAGTCGGTCAGTCCTGTGCAGTCAGTTAGTCACTAAAGCAGTCAGTCAGTCTCAGTCAGTCAGTCAGTCAGTCAGTCAGTCCAGTCCAGTCTCAGTCAGTCAGTCAGTCAGTCTCGGTCAGTCAGTCAGTCAGTCAGTCAGTCAGGCAGTCAGTCAGTCGGTCAGCCTTATTCAGTCAGTCTGTCAGTCAGTCAGTCAGTCAGCCTTATTCAGTCAGTCTGTCAGTCATCCTTATTCAGTCAGTCTGTCAGTCAGTCAGTCGGTCAGTCCTGTCCAGTCAGTTAGTCAGTCAAGCAGTCAGTCAGGTAGTCAAGCAGTCAGTCAGTCAGTGTCAGTCAGTCATTTAGTCATTCAGTCAGTCAGTGAAATAGCCAGTCAGAGCGTCAAGCAGTCAGTCAGTCAGTCTCAGTCAGTCAGTTAGTCAGTCAGTCAGTCAGTCAGTCAGTCCAGTCTCAGTCAGTCAGGCAGTTAGTCAGTCAGTCTCGGTCAGTCAGTGAGTCAGTCAGTCAGTATCAGTCAGTCAGTGAGTCAGTCTGTCAGTCAGGCAGTATCAGTCAGGCAGTAAGACTCCGCTCGACAGAACTCCGATAGCCTAATGGCTAGACCGCTGGTCTTCCAAGCGAGTGGCCTGGGTTCGAGTCCCAGCCGGAGCGAATATCTTCAATGTATATATTTCTTTTCTTATTTGAAAATTCTTTTTTTTTTCAATTTCTTTCCTTTGCAATTATTGATTATTTATGTAGGGAAGAAAATTCTGAGTCAGTTTAATTTTTCGACACGAGGATTTCAAAGTGTTTAAATAAACAATTACCAAGGTGCATTTTTTGTTTTTATTATATTTAAAACTCCCACCGACAGAGCTCCCATAGACTAATGGCTAGAGTGTTAGGCTTCCAAGCGAGCTGCCCTGGGTTCGAGTCCCAGCCTGAACGAAAATCTTCAATGTATACATTTAGTTTCTAATTTGAAATTTCTTCTTTTTTTTTTAATTTTTCTCTTTTGCGAATATTGATTATTTATGTAGGGAGAAAAATTCTGAGTCAGTTTAATTTTTCGACACGAAGATTTCAAAGTGTTTAAATAAACAATTACCAAGGTGCATTTTTTGTTTTTATTATATTTAAAACTCCCACCGACAGAGCTCCCATAGACTAAGGGCTAGAGTGTTAGGCTTCCAAGCGAGTGGCCCTGGGTTCGAGTCCCAGCCTGAACGAAAATCTTCAATGTATACTTTTAGTTTCTAATTTGAAATTTCTTCTTCTTTTTTTTTTAATTTTTCTCTTTTGCGAATATTGAGTATTTATGTAGGGAGAAAAATTCTGAGTCAGTTTAATTATTCGACCTGTAAATTTCAAAGTGTTTGAATCAATAATTACCAAGGTGCATTTTTTGTTTTTATTATATTTAAGACTTCCATCGACAGAGCTCCGATAGCCTAATGGATAGACCGTTGGGTTCCTAGCGCGTGGTACTGGGTTCGAGTCCCGGCCGGAAAGGAAATCTTAAATGCAAATATTTTTTTCTAATTTTATAATTCTTTTTTTTTTTATTTTTCCCTTTTGCGAAGTCAGTCTGACAGTCAATCAGTCAAGCACTCAGTCATTCAGTCTCAGTCAGTCAGTCCAGTCAGTCAGTTAGTCCTTCAGCCAGTCAGTCAAGCAGTCAGTCATTTAGTCTCAGTCAGTCAGTCATTCAGTCAGTCAGTCAGTCAGGCAGTCAGTCAGTCAGTCAGTCGGTCAGTCCTGTGCAGTCAGTTAGTCACTAAAGCAGTCAGTCAGTCTCAGTCAGTCAGTCAGTCCAGTCCAGTCTCAGTCAGTCAGTCAGTCAGTCTCGGTCAGTCAGTCAGTCAGTCATTCAGTCAGTCAGTCAGTCAGGCAGTCAGTCAGTCGGTCAGCCTTATTCAGTCAGTCTGTCAGTCAGTCAGTCAGTCAGTCAGCCTTATTCAGTCAGTCTGTCAGTCATCCTTATTCAGTCAGTCTGTCAGTCAGTCAGTCGGTCAGTCCTGTCCAGTCAGTTAGTCAGTCTAGCAGTCAGTCAGGTAGTCAAGCAGTCAGTCAGTCAGTGTCAGTCAGTCATTTAGTCATTCAGTCAGTCAGTGAAATAGCCAGTCAGAGAGTCAAGCAGTCAGTCAGTCAGTCTCAGTCAGTCAGTTAGTCAGTCAGTCAGTCAGTCAGTCAGTCTCGGTCAGTCAGTGAGTCAGTCAGTCAGTATCAGTCAGTCAGTGAGTCAGTCTGTCAGTCAGGCAGTATCAGTCAGGCAGTAAGACTCCGGTCGACAGAACTCCGATAGCCTAATGGCTAGACCGCTGGTCTTCCAAGCGAGTGGCCTTGGTTCGAGTCCCAGCCGGAGCGAATATCTTCAATGTATATATTTCTTTTCTAATTTGAAAATTCTTTTTTTTTTTCAATTTCTTTCCTTTGCAATTATTGATTATTTATGTACTGAAGAAAATTCTGAGTCAGTTTAATTTTTCGACACGAAGATTTCAAAGTGTTTAAATAAACAATTACCAAGGTGCATTTTTTGTTTTTATTATATTTAAAACTCCCACCGACAGAGCTCCCATAGACTAATGGCTAGAGTGTTAGGCTTCCAAGCGAGTGGCCCTGGGTTCGAGTCCCAGCCTGAACGAAAATCTTCAATGTATACTTTTAGTTTCTAATTTGAAATTTCTTCTTCTTTTTTTTTAATTTTTCTCTTTTGCGAATATTGATTATTTATGTAGGGAGAAAAATTCTGAGTCAGTTTAATTATTCGACCTGTAAATTTCAAAGTGTTTGAATCAATAATTACCAAGGTGCATTTTTTGTTTTTATTATATTTAAGACTTCCATCGACAGAGCTCCGATAGCCTAATAGCTAGACCGTTGGGTTCCTAGCGCGTGGTACTGGGTTCGAGTCCCGGCCGGAAAGGAAATCTTAAATGAAATATTTTTTTTCTAATTTTATAATTCTTTTTTTTTATTTTTCCCTTTTGCGAAGTCAGTCAGTCAGTCTGACAGTCAATCAGTCAAGCACTCAGTCATTCAGTCTCAGTCAGTCAGTCCAGTCACTCAGTCAGTCAGTTAGTCCTTCAGCCAGTCAGTCAAGCAGTCAGTCATTTAGTCTCAGTCAGTCAGTCATTCAGTCAGTCAGTCAGTCAGGCAGTCAGTCAGTCAGTCAGTCGGTCAGTCCTGTGCAGTCAGTTAGTCACTAAAGCAGTCAGTCAGTCTCAGTCAGTCAGTCAGTCAGTCAGTCCAGTCCAGTCTCAGTCAGTCAGTCAGTCAGTCTCGGTCAGTCAGTCATTCAGTCAGTCAGTCAGTCAGGCAGTCAGTCAGTCGGTCAGCCTTATTCAGTCAGTCTGTCAGTCAGTCAGTCAGTCAGCCTTATTCAGTCAGTCTGTCAGTCATCCTTATTCAGTCAGTCTGTCAGTCAGTCAGTCGGTCAGTCCTGTCCAGTCAGTTAGTCAGTCAAGCAGTCAGTCAGGTAGTCAAGCAGTCAGTCAGTCAGTGTCAGTCAGTCATTTAGTCATTCAGTCAGTCAGTGAAATAGCCAGTCAGAGCGTCAAGCAGTCAGTCAGTCAGTCTCAGTCAGTCAGTTAGTCAGTCAGTCAGTCAGTCAGTCAGTCCAGTCTCAGTCAGTCAGGCAGTTAGTCAGTCAGTCTCGGTCAGTCAGTGAGTCAGTCAGTCAGTATCAGTCAGTCAGTGAGTCAGTCTGTCAGTCAGGCAGTATCAGTCAGGCAGTAAGACTCCGCTCGACAGAACTCCGATAGCCTAATGGCTAGACCGCTGGTCTTCCAAGCGAGTGGCCTGGGTTCGAGTCCCAGCCGGAGCGAATATCTTCAATGTATATATTTCTTTTCTAATTTGAAAATTCTTTTTTTTTCAATTTCTTTCCTTTGCAATTATTGATTATTTATGTAGGGAAGAAAATTCTGAGTCAGTTTAATTTTTCAACACGAAGATTTCAAAGTGTTTAAATAAACAATTACCAAGGTGCATTTTTTGTTTTTATTATATTTAAAACTCCCACCGACAGAGCTCCCATAGACTAATGGCTAGAGTGTTAGGCTTCCAAGCGAGTGGCCCTGGGTTCGAGTCCCAGCCTGAACGAAAATCTTCAATGTATACTTTTAGTTTCTAATTTGAAATTTCTTCTCCTTTTTTTTTAAATTTTTCTCTTTTGCGAATATTGATTATTTATGTAGGGAGAAAAATTCTGAGTCAGTTTAATTATTCGACCTGTAAATTTCAAAGTGTTTGAATCAATAATTACCAAGGTGCATTTTTTGATTTTATTATATTTAAGACTTCCATCGACAGAGCTCCGATAGCCTAATGGCTAGACCGTTGGGCTCCTAGCGCGTGGTACTGGGTTCGAGTCCCGGCCGGAAAGGAAATCTTAAATGCAAATATTTTTTTCTAATTTTATAATTCTTTTTTTTTTATTTTTCCCTTTTGCGAAGTCAGTCAGTCAGTCTGACAGTCAATCAGTCAAGCACTCAGTCATTCAGTCTCAGTCAGTCAGTCCAGTCAGTCAGTCACTCAGTCAGTCAGTTAGTCCTTCAGCCAGTCAGTCAAGCAGTCAGTCATTTAGTCTCAGTCAGTCAGTCATTCAGTCAGTCAGTCAGTCAGTCAGTCAGTCAGTCAGTCAGTCGGTCAGTCCTGTGCAGTCAGTTAGTCACTAAAGCAGTCAGTCAGTCTCAGTCAGTCAGTCAGTCAGTCAGTCCAGTCCAGTCTCAGTCAGTCAGTCAGTCAGTCTCGGTCAGTCAGTCAGTCAGTCATTCAGTCAGTCAGTCAGTCAGGCAGTCAGTCAGTCGGTCAGCCTTATTCAGTCAGTCTGTCAGTCAGTCAGTCAGTCAGCCTTATTCAGTCAGTCTGTCAGTCATCCTTATTCAGTCAGTCTGTCAGTCAGTCAGTCGGTCAGTCCTGTCCAGTCAGTTAGTCAGTCAAGCAGTCAGTCAGGTAGTCAAGCAGTCAGTCAGTCAGTGTCAGTCAGTCATTTAGTCATTCAGTCAGTCAGTGAAATAGCCAGTCAGAGAGTCAAGCAGTCAGTCAGTCAGTCTCAGTCAGTCAGTTAGTCAGTCAGTCAGTCAGTCAGTCCAGTCTCAATCAGTCAGGCAGTTAGTCAGTCAGTCTCGGTCAGTCAGTGAGTCAGTCAGTCAGTATCAGTCAGTCAGTGAGTCAGTCTGTCAGTCAGGCAGTATCAGTCAGGCAGTAAGACTCCGCTCGACAGAACTCCGATAGCCTAATGGCTAGACCGCTGGTCTTCCAAGCGAGTGGCCTGGGTTCGAGTCCCAGCCGGAGCGAATATCTTCAATGTATATATTTCTTTTCTAATTTGAAAATTCTTTTTTTTTTCAATTTCTTTCCTTTGCAATTATTGATTATTTATGTAGGGAAGAAAATTCTGAGTCAGTTTAATTTTTCGACACAAAGATTTCAAAGTGTTTAAATAAACAATTTCCAAGGTGCATTTTTTGTTTTTATTATATTTAAAACTCCCACCGACAGAGCTCCCATAGACTAATGGCTAGAGTGTTAGGCTTCCAAGCGAGTGGCCCTGGGTTCGAGTCCCAGCCTGAACGAAAATCTTCAATGTATACTTTTAGTTTCTAATTTGAAATTCCTTCTTCTTTTTTTTTTAATTTTTCTCTTTTGCGAATATTGATTATTTATGTAGGGAGAAAAATTCTGAGTCAGTTTAATTATTCGACCTGTAAATTTCAAAGTGTTTGAATCAATAATTACCAAGGTGCATTTTTTGTTTTTATTATATTTAAGACTTCCATCGACAGAGCTCCGATAGCCTAATGGATAGACCGTTGGGTTCCTAGCGCGTGGTACTGGGTTCGAGTCCCGGCCGGAAAGGAAATCTTAAATGCAAATATTTTTTTCTAATTTTATAATTCTTTTTTTTTATTTTTCCCTTTTGCGAAGTCAGTCAGTCAGTCTGACAGTCATTCAGTCAAGCACTCAGTCATTCAGTCTCAGTCAGTCAGTCCAGTCAGTCAGTCACTCAGTCAGTCAGTTAGTCCTTCAGCCAGTCAGTCAAGCAGTCAGTCATTTAGTCTCAGTCAGTCAGTCATTCAGTCAGTCAGTCAGTCAGGCAGTCAGTCAGTCAGTCAGTCGGTCAGTCCTGTGCAGTCAGTTAGTCACTAAAGCAGTCAGTCAGTCTCAGTCAGTCAGTCAGTCAGTCAGTCCAGTCCAGTCTCAGTCAGTCAGTCAGTCAGTCTCGGTCAGTCAGTCAGTCAGTCATTCAGTCAGTCAGTCAGTCAGGCAGTCAGTCAGTCGGTCAGCCTTATTCAGTCAGTCTGTCAGTCAGTCAGTCAGTCAGTCAGCCTTATTCAGTCAGTCTGTCAGTCATCCTTATTCAGTCAGTCTGTCAGTCAGTCAGTCGGTCAGTCCTGTCCAGTCAGTTAGTCAGTCAAGCAGTCAGTCAGGTAGTCAAGCAGTCAGTCAGTCAGTGTCAGTCAGTCATTTAGTCATTCAGTCAGTCAGTGAAATAGCCAGTCAGAGAGTCAAGCAGTCAGTCAGTCAGTCTCAGTCAGTCAGTTAGTCAGTCAGTCAGTCAGTCAGTCAGTCTCGGTCAGTCAGTGAGTCAGTCAGTCAGTATCAGTCAGTCAGTGAGTCAGTCAGTCAGTCAGTCAGTCCAGTCTCAGTCAGTCAGGCAGTTAGTCAGTCAGTCTCGGTCAGTCAGTGAGTCAGTCAGTCAGTATCAGTCAGTCAGTGAGTCAGTCTGTCAGTCAGGCAGTATCAGTCAGGCAGTAAGACTCCGCACGACAGAACTCCGATAGCCTAATGGCTAGACCGCTGGTCTTCCAAGCGAGTGGCCTGGGTTCGAGTCCCAGCCGGAGCGAATATCTTCAATGTATATATTTCTTTTCTAATTTGAAAATTCTTTTTTTTTCAATTTCTTTCCTTTGCAATTATTGATTATTTATGTAGGGAAGAAAATTCTGAGTCAGTTTAATTTTTCGACACGAAGATTTCAAAGTGTTTAAATAAACAATTACCAAGGTGCATTTTTTGTTTTTATTTTATTTAAAACTCCCACCGACAGAGCTCCCATAGACTAATGGCTAGAGTGTTAGGCTTCCAAGCGAGTGGCCCTGGGTTCGAGTCCCAGCCTGAACGAAAATCTTCAATGTATACTTTTAGTTTCTAATTTGAAATTTCTTCTTCTTTTTTTTTTAATTTTTCTCTTTTGCGAATATTGATTATTTATGTAGGGAGAAAAATTCTGAGTCAGTTTAATTATTCGACCTGTAAATTTCAAAGTGTTTGAATCAATAATTACCAAGGTGCATTTTTTGTTTTTATTATATTTAAGACTTCCATCGACAGAGCTCCGATAGCCTAATAGCTAGACCGTTGGGTTCCTAGCGCGTGGTACTGGGTTCGAGTATCGGCCGGAAAGGAAATCTTAAATGCATATATTTTTTTCTAATTTTATAATTCTTTTTTTTTTATTTTTCCCTTTTGCGAAGTCAGTCAGTCAGTCTGACAGTCAATCAGTCAAGCACTCAGTCATTCAGACTCAGTCAGTCAGTCCAGTCAGTCAGTCACTCAGTCAGTCAGTTAGTCCTTCAGCCAGTCAGTCAAGCAGTCAGTCATTTAGTCTCAGTCAGTCAGTCATTCAGTCAGTCAGTCAGTCAGGGAGTCAGTCAGTCAGTCAGTCGGTCAGTCCTGTGCAGTCAGTTAGTCACTAAAGCAGTCAGTCAGTCTCAGTCAGTCAGTCAGTCTCAGTCAGTCAGTCAGTCTCAGTCAGTCAGTCAGTCTCAGTCAGTCAGTTAGTCAGTCAGTCAGTCAGTCAGTCAGTCAGTCCAGTCTCAGTCAGTCAGGCAGTTAGTCAGTCAGTCTCGGTCAGTCAGTGAGTCAGTCAGTCAGTATCAGTCAGTCAGTGAGTCAGTCTGTCAGTCAGGCAGTATCAGTCAGGCAGTAAGACTCCGCTCGACAGAACTCCGATAGCCTAATGGCTAGACCAATGGTCTTCCAAGCGAGTGGCCTGGGTTCGAGTCCCAGCCGGAGCGAATATCTTCAATGTATATATTTCTTTTCTAATTTGAAAATTCTTTTTTTTTTCAATTTCTTTCCTTTGCAATTATTGATTATTTATGTAGGGAAGAAAATACTGAGTCAGTTTAATTTTTCGACACGAAGATTTCAAAGTGTTTAAATAAACAATTACCAAGGTGCATTTTTTGTTTTTATTATATTTAAAACTCCCACCGACAGAGCTCCCATAGACTAATGGCTAGAGTGTTAGGCTTCCAAGCGAGTGGCCCTGGGTTCGAGTCCCAGCCTGAACGAAAATCTTCAATGTATACTTTTAGTTTCTAATTTGAAATTTCTTCTTCTTTTTTTTTAATTTTTCTCTTTTGCGAATATTGATTATTTATGTAGGGAGAAAAATTCTGAGTCAGTTTAATTATTCGACCTGTAAATTTCAAAGTGTTTGAATCAATAATTACCAAGGTGCATTTTTTGATTTTATTATATTTAAGACTTCCATCGACAGAGCTCCGATAGCCTAATAGCTAGACCGTTGGGTTCCTAGCGCGTGGTACTGGGTTCGAGTATCGGCCGGAAAGGAAATCTTAAATGCAAATATTTTTTTCTAATTTTATAATTCTTTTTTTTTTATTTTTCCCTTTTGCGAAGTCAGTCAGTCAGTCTGACAGTCAATCAGTCAAGCACTCAGTCATTCAGACTCAGTCAGTCAGTCCAGTCAGTCAGTCACTCAGTCAGTCAGTTAGTCCTTCAGCCAGTCAGTCAAGCAGTCAGTCATTTAGTCTCAGTCAGTCAGTCATTCAGTCAGTCAGTCAGTCAGGGAGTCAGTCAGTCAGTCAGTCGGTCAGTCCTGTGCAGTCAGTTAGTCACTAAAGCAGTCAGTCAGTCTCAGTCAGTCAGTCAGTCTCAGTCAGTCAGTCAGTCTCAGTCAGTCAGTCAGTCTCAGTCAGTCAGTTAGTCAGTCAGTCAGTCAGTCAGTCAGTCAGTCCAGTCTCAGTCAGTCAGGCAGTTAGTCAGTCAGTCTTGGTCAGTCAGTGAGTCAGTCAGTCAGTATCAGTCAGTCAGTGAGTCAGTCTGTCAGTCAGGCAGTATCAGTCAGGCAGTAAGACTCCGCTCGACAGAACTCCGATAGCCTAATGGCTAGACCGCTGGTCTTCCAAGCGAGTGGCCCTGGGTTCGAGTCCCAGCCTGAACGAAAATCTTCAATGTATACTTTTAGTTTCTAATTTGAAATTTCTTCTTCATTTTTTTTTAATTTTTCTCTTTTGCGAATATTGATTATTTATGTAGGGAGAAAAATTCTGAGTCAGTTTAATTATTCGACCTGTAAATTTCAAAGTGTTTGAATCAATAATTACCAAGGTGCATTTTTTGATTTTATTATATTTAAGACTTCCATCGACAGAGCTCCGATAGCCTAATGGCTAGACCGTTGGGCTCCTAGCAAGTGGTACTGGGTTCGAGTCCCGGCCGGAAAGGAAATCTTAAATGCAAATATTTTTTTCTAATTTTATAATTCTTTTTTTTTTATTTTTCCCTTTTGCGAAGTCAGTCAGTCAGTCTGACAGTCAATCAGTCAAGCACTCAGTCATTCAGTCTCAGTCAGTCAGTCCAGTCAGTCAGTCACTCAGTCAGTCAGTTAGTCCTTCAGCCAGTCAGTCAAGCAGTCAGTCATTTAGTCTCAGTCAGTCAGTCATTCAGTCAGTCAGTCAGTCAGGCAGTCAGTCAGTCAGTCAGTCGGTCAGTCCTGTGCAGTCAGTTAGTCACTAAAGCAGTCAATCAGTCTCAGTCAGTCAGTCAGTCAGTCAGTCCAGTCCAGTCACAGTCAGTCAGTCAGTCAGTCTCGGTCAGTCAGTCAGTCAGTCATTCAGTCAGTCAGTCAGTCAGGCAGTCAGTCAGTCGGTCAGCCTTATTCAGTCAGTCTGTCAGTCAGTCAGTCAGTCAGCCTTATTCAGTCAGTCTGTCAGTCATCCTTATTCAGTCAGTCTGTCAGTCAGTCAGTCGGTCAGTCCTGTCCAGTCAGTTAGTCAGTCAAGCAGTCAGTCAGGTAGTCAAGCAGTCAGTCAGTCAGTGTCAGTCAGTCATTTAGTCATTCAGTCAGTCAGTGAAATAGCCAGTCAGAGAGTCAAGCAGTCAGTCAGTCAGTCTCAGTCAGTCAGTTAGTCAGTCAGTCAGTCAGTCAGTCCAGTCTCAGTCAGTCAGGCAGTTAGTCAGTCAGTCTCGGTCAGTCAGTGAGTCAGTCAGTCAGTATCAGTCAGTCAGTGAGTCAGTCTGTCAGTCAGGCAGTATCAGTCAGGCAGTAAGACTCCGCTCGACAGAACTCCGATAGCCTAATGGCTAGACCGCTGGTCTTCCAAGCGAGTGGCCTGGGTTCGAGTCCCAGCCGGAGCGAATATCTTCAATGTATATATTTCTTTTCTAATTTGAAAATTCTTTTTTTTTTCAATTTCTTTCCTTTGCAATTATTGATTATTTATGTAGGGAAGAAAATTCTGAGTCAGTTTAATTTTTCGACACGAAGATTTCAAAGTGTTTAAATAAACAATTACCAAGGTGCATTTTTTGTTTTTATTATATTTAAAACTCCCACCGACAGAGCTCCCATAGACTAATGGCTAGAGTGTTAGGCTTCCAAGCGAGTGGCCCTGGGTTCGAGTCCCAGCCTGAACGAAAATCTTCAATGTATACTTTTAGTTTCTAATTTGAAATTTCTTCTTCTTTTTTTTTAATTTTTCTCTTTTGCGAATATTGATTATTTATGTAGGGAGAAAAATTCTGAGTCAGTTTAATTATTCGACCTGTAAATTTCAAAGTGTTTGAATCAATAATTACCAAGGTGCATTTTTTGATTTTATTATATTTAAGACTTCCATCGACAGAGCTCCGATAGCCTAATGGCTAGACCGTTGGGCTCCTAGCAAGTGGTACTGGGTTCGAGTCCCGGCCGGAAAGGAAATCTTAAATGCAAATATTTTTTTCTAATTTTATAATTCTTTTTTTTTTATTTTTCCCTTTTGCGAAGTCAGTCAGTCAGTCTGACAGTCAATCAGTCAAGCACTCAGTCATTCAGTCTCAGTCAGTCAGTCCAGTCAGTCAGTCACTCAGTCAGTCAGTTAGTCCTTCAGCCAGTCAGTCAAGCAGTCAGTCATTTAGTCTCAGTCAGTCAGTCATTCAGTCAGTCAGTCAGTCAGGCAGTCAGTCAGTCAGTCAGTCGGTCAGTCCTGTGCAGTCAGTTAGTCACTAAAGCAGTCAGTCAGTCTCAGTCAGTCAGTCAGTCAGTCAGTCCAGTCCAGTCTCAGTCAGTCTCGGTCAGTCAGTCAGTCAGTCAGTCATTCAGTCAGTCAGTCAGTCAGGCAGTCAGTCAGTCGGTCAGCCTTATTCAGTCAGTCTGTCAGTCAGTCAGTCAGTCAGCCTTATTCAGTCAGTCTGTCAGTCATCCTTATTTAGTCAGTCTGTCAGTCAGTCAGTCGGTCAGTCCTGTCCAGTCAGTTAGTCAGTCAAGGAGTCAGTCAGGTAGTCAAGCAGTCAGTCAGTCAGTGTCAGTCAGTCATTTAGTCATTCAGTCAGTCAGTGAAATAGCCAGTCAGAGCGTCAAGCAGTCAGTCAGTCAGTCTCAGTCAGTCAGTTAGTCAGTCAGTCAGTCAGTCAGTCAGTCAGTCCAGTCTCAGTCAGTCAGGCAGTTAGTCAGTCAGTCTCGGTCAGTCAGTGAGTCAGTCAGTCAGTCGGTCAGTCCTGTGCAGTCAGTTAGTCACTAAAGCAGTCAGTCAGTCTCAGTCAGTCAGTCAGTCCAGTCTCAGTCAGTCAGTCAGTCAGTCTCGGTCAGTCAGTCAGTCAGTCAGTCGGTCAGTCCTGTGCAGTCAGTTAGTCACTAAAGCAGTCAGTCAGTCTCAGTCAGTCAGTCAGTCCAGTCCAGTCTCAGTCAGTCAGTCAGTCAGTCTCGGTCAGTCAGTCAGTCAGTCATTCAGTCAGTCAGTCAGTCAGGCAGTCAGTCAGTCGGTCAGCCTTATTCAGTCAGTCTGTCCGTCAGTCAGTCAGTCAGTCGGTCAGTCCTGTCCAGTCAGTTAGTCAGTCAAGCAGTCAGTCAGGTAGTCAAGCAGTCAGTCAGTCAGTGTCAGTCAGTCATTTAGTCATTCAGTCAGTCAGTGAAATAGCCAGTCAGAGCGTCAAGCAGTCAGTCAGTCAGTCTCAGTCAGTCAGTTAGTCAGTCAGTCAGTCAGTCAGTCAGTTGTCCAGTCTCAGTCCGTCAGGCAGTTAGTCAGTCAGTCTCGGTCAGTCAGTGAGTCAGTCAGTCAGTATCAGTCAGTCAGTGAGTCAGTCTGTCAGTCAGGCAGTATCAGTCAGGCAGTAAGACTCCGCTCGACAGAACTCCGATAGCCTAATGGCTAGACCGCTGGTCTTCCAAGCGAGTGGCCTGGGTTCGAGTCCCAGCCGGAGCGAATATCTTCAATGTATATATTTCTTTTCTAATTTGAAAATTCTTTTTTTTTTCAATTTCTTTCCTTTGCAATTATTGATTATTTATGTAGGGAAGAAAATACTGAGTCAGTTTAATTTTTCGACACGAAGATTTCAAAGTGTTTAAATAAACAATTACCAAGGTGCATTTTTTGTTTTTATTATATTTAAAACTCCCACCGACAGAGCTCCCATAGACTAATGGCTAGAGTGTTAGGCTTACAAGCGAGTGGCCCTGGGTTCGAGTCCCAGCCTGAACGAAAATCTTCAATGTATACTTTTAGTTTCTAATTTGAAATTTCTTCTTCTTTTTTTTTTAATTTTTCTCTTTTGCGAATATTGATTATTTATGTAGGGAGAAAAATTCTGAGTCAGTTTAATTATTCGACCTGTAAATTTCAAAGTGTTTGAATCAATAATTACCAAGGTGCATTTTTTGTTTTTATTATATTTAAGACTTCCATCGACAGAGCTCCGATAGCCTAATAGCTAGACCGTTGGGTTCCTAGCGCGTGGTACTGGGTTCGAGTATCGGCCGGAAAGGAAATCTTAAATGCAAATATTTTTTTCTAATTTTATAATTCTTTTTTTTTATTTTTCCCTTTTGCGAAGTCAGTCAGTCAGTCTGACAGTCAATCAGTCAAGCACTCAGTCATTCAGTCTCAGTCAGTCAGTCCAGTCAGTCAGTCACTCAGTCAGTCAGTTAGTCCTTCAGCCAGTCAGTCAAGCAGTCAGTCATTTAGTCTCAGTCAGTCAGTCATTCAGTCAGTCAGTCAGTCAGGCAGTCAGTCAGTCAGTCAGTCGGTCAATCCTGTGCAGTCAGTTAGTCACTAAAGCAGTCAGTCAGTCTCAGTCAGTCAGTCAGTCTCAGTCAGTCAGTTAGTCAGTCAGTCAGTCAGTCAGTCCAGTCTCAGTCAGTCAGGCAGTTAGTCAGTCAGTCTCGGTCAGTCAGTGAGTCAGTCAGTCAGTATCAGTCAGTCAGTGAGTCAGTCTGTCAGTCAGGCAGTATCAGTCAGGCAGTAAGACTCCGCTCGACAGAACTCCGATAGCCTAATGGCTAGACCGCTGGTCTTCCAAGCGAGTGGCCTGGGTTCGAGTCCCAGCCGGAGCGAATATCTTCAATGTATATATTTCTTTTCTAATTTGAAAATTCTTTTTTTTTTCAATTTCTTTCCTTTGCAATTATTGATTATTTATGTAGGGAAGAAAATTCTGAGTCAGTTTAATTTTTCGACACAAAGATTTCAAAGTGTTTAAATAAACAATTACCAAGGTGCATTTTTTGTTTTTATTATATTTAAAACTCCCACCGACAGAGCTCCCATAGACTAATGGCTAGAGTGTTAGACTTCCAAGCGAGTGGCCCTGGGTTCGAGTCCCAGCCTGAACGAAAATCTTCAATGTATACTTTTAGTTTCTAATTTGAAATTTCTTCTTCTTTTTTTTAAATTTTTCTCTTTTGCGAATATTGATTATTTATGTAGGGAGAAAAATTCTGAGTCAGTTTAATTATTCGACCTGTAAATTTCAAAGTGTTTGAATCAATAATTACCAAGGTGCATTTTTTGATTTTATTATATTTAAGACTTCCATCGACAGAGCTCCGATAGCCTAATGGCTAGACCGTTGGGCTCCTAGCGCGTGGTACTGGGTTCGAGTCCCGGCCGGAAAGGAAATCTAAAATGCAAATATTTTTTTCTAATTTTATAATTCTTTTTTTTTTATTTTTCCCTTTTGCGAAGTCAGTCAGTCAGTCTGACAGTCAATCAGTCAAGCACTCAGTCATTCAGTCTCAGTCAGTCAGTCCAGTCAGTCAGTCACTCAGTCAGTCAGTTAGTCCTTCAGCCAGTCAGTCAAGCAGTCAGTCATTTAGTCTCAGTCAGTCAGTCATTCAGTCAGTCAGGCAGTCAGTCAGTCAGTCAGTCGGTCAGTCCTGTGCAGTCAGTTAGTCACTAAAGCAGTCAGTCAGTCTCAGTCAGTCAGTCAGTCAGTCAGTCCAGTCCAGTCTCAGTCAGTCAGTCAGTCAGTCTCGGTCAGTCAGTCAGTCAGTCATTCAGTCAGTCAGTCAGTCAGGCAGTCAGTCAGTCGGTCAGCCTTATTCAGTCAGTCTGTCAGTCAGTCAGTCAGTCAGCCTTATTCAGTCAGTCTGTCAGTCATCCTTATTCAGTCAGTCTGTCAGTCAGTCAGTCGGTCAGTCCTGTCCAGTCAGTTAGTCAGTCAAGCAGTCAGTCAGGTAGTCAAGCAGTCAGTCAGTCAGTGTCAGTCAGTCATTTAGTCATTCAGTCAGTCAGTGAAATAGCCAGTCAGAGCGTCAAGCAGTCAGTCAGTCAGTCTCAGTCAGTCAGTCAGTCAGTTAGTCAGTCAGTCAGTCAGTTGTCCAGTCTCAGTCCGTCAGGCAGTTAGTCAGTCAGTCTCGGTCAGTCAGTGAGTCAGTCAGTCAGTATCAGTCAGTCAGTGAGTCAGTCTGTCAGTCAGGCAGTATCAGTCAGGCAGTAAGACTCCGCTCGCCAGAACTCCGATAGCCTAATGGCTAGACCGCTGGTCTTCCAAGCGAGTGGCCTGGGTTCGAGTCCCAGCCGGAGCGAATATCTTCAATGTATATATTTCTTTTCTAATTTGAAAATTCTTTTTTTTTTCAATTTCTTTCCTTTGCAATTATTGATTATTTATGTAGGGAAGAAAATACTGAGTCAGTTTAATTTTTCGACACGAAGATTTCAAAGTGTTTAAATAAACAATTACCAAGGTGCATTTTTTGTTTTTATTATATTTAAAACTCCCACCGACAGAGCTCCCATAGACTAATGGCTAGAGTGTTAGGCTTCCAAGCGAGTGGCCCTGGGTTCGAGTCCCAGCCTGAACGAAAATCTTCAATGTATACTTTTAGTTTCTAATTTGAAATTTCTTCTTCTTTTTTTTTTAATTTTTCTATTTTGCGAATATTGATTATTTATGTAGGGAGAAAAATTCTGAGTCAGTTTAATTATTCGACCTGTAAATTTCAAAGTGTTTGAATCAATAATTACCAAGGTGCATTTTTTGATTTTATTATATTTAAGACTTCCATCGACAGAGCTCCGATAGCCTAATGGCTAGACCGTTGGGCTCCTAGCGCGTGGTACTGGGTTCGAGTCCCGGCCGGAAAGGAAATCTTAAATGCAAATATTTTTTTCTAATTTTATAATTCTTTTTTTTTATTTTTCCCTTTTGCGAAGTCAGTCAGTCAGTCTGACAGTCAATCAGTCAAGCACTCAGTCATTCAGTCTCAGTCAGTCAGTCCAGTCAGTCAGTCACTCAGTCAGTCAGTCCAGTCAGTCAGTCACTCAGTCAGTCAGTTAGTCCTTCAGCCAGTCAGTCAAGCAGTCAGTCATTTAGTCTCAGTCAGTCAGTCATTCAGTCAGTCAGTCAGTCAGGCAGTCAGTCAGTCAGTCAGTCGGTCAGTCCTGTGCAGTCAGTTAGTCACTAAAGCAGTCAGTCAGTCTCAGTCAGTCAGTCAGTCGGTCAGTCCTGTGCAGTCAGTTAGTCACTAAAGCAGTCAGTCAGTCTCAGTCAGTCAGTCAGTCTCAGTCAGTCAGTTAGTCAGTCAGTCAGTCAGTCAGTCAGTCAGTCCAGTCTCAGTCAGTCAGGCAGTTAGTCAGTCAGTCTCGGTCAGTCAGTGAGTCAGTCAGTCAGTATCAGTCAGTCAGTGAGTCAGTCTGTCAGTCAGGCAGTATCAGTCAGGCAGTAAGACTCCGCTCGACAGAACTCCGATAGCCTAATGGCTAGACCGCTGGTCTTCCAAGCGAGTGGCCTGGGTTCGAGTCCCAGCCGGAGCGAATATCTTCAATGTATATATTTCTTTTCTAATTTGAAAATTCTTTTTTTTTTCAATTTCTTTCCTTTGCAATTATTGATTATTTATGTAGGGAAGAAAATTCTGAGTCAGTTTAATTTTTCGACACAAAGATTTCAAAGTGTTTAAATAAACAATTACCAAGGTGCATTTTTTGTTTTTATTATATTTAAAACTCCCACCGACAGAGCTCCCATAGACTAATGGCTAGAGTGTTAGGCTTCCAAGCGAGTGGCCCTGGGTTCGAGTCCCAGCCTGAACGAAAATCTTCAATGTATACTTTTAGTTTCTAATTTGAAATTTCTTCTTCTTTTTTTTTTAATTTTTCTATTTTGCGAATATTGATTATTTATGTAGGGAGAAAAATTCTGAGTCAGTTTAATTATTCGACCTGTAAATTTCAAAGTGTTTGAATCAATAATTACCAAGGTGCATTTTTTGATTTTATTATATTTAAGACTTCCATCGACAGAGCTCCGATAGCCTAATGGCTAGACCGTTGGGCTCCTAGCGCGTGGTACTGGGTTCGAGTCCCGGCCGGAAAGGAAATCTTAAATGCAAATATTTTTTTCTAATTTTATAATTCTTTTTTTTATTTTTCCCTTTTGCGAAGTCAGTCAGTCAGTCTGACAGTCAATCAGTCAAGCACTCAGTCATTCAGTCTCAGTCAGTCAGTCCAGTCAGTCAGTCACTCAGTCAGTCAGTCCAGTCAGTCAGTCACTCAGTCAGTCAGTTAGTCCTTCAGCCAGTCAGTCAAGCAGTCAGTCATTTAGTCTCAGTCAGTCAGTCATTCAGTCAGTCAGTCAGTCAGGCAGTCAGTCAGTCAGTCAGTCGGTCAGTCCTGCGCAGTCAGTTAGTCACTAAAGCAGTCAGTCTGTCTCAGTCAGTCAGTCAGTCAGTCAGTCCAGTCCAGTCTCAGTCAGTCAGTCAGTCAGTCTCGGTCAGTCAGTCAGTCAGTCATTCAGTCAGTCAGTCAGTCAGGCAGTCAGTCAGTCGGTCAGCCTTATTCAGTCAGTCTGTCAGTCAGTCAGTCAGTCAGCCTTATTCAGTCAGTCTGTCAGTCATCCTTATTCAGTCAGTCTGTCAGTCAGTCAGTCGGTCAGTCCTGTCCAGTCAGTTAGTCAGTCAAGCAGTCAGTCAGGTAGTCAAGCAGTCAGTCAGTCAGTGTCAGTCAGTCATTTAGTCATTCAGTCAGTCAGTGAAATAGCCAGTCAGAGAGTCAAGCAGTCAGTCAGTCAGTCTCAGTCAGTCAGTTAGTCAGTCAGTCAGTCAGTCAGTCAGTCAGTCCAGTCTCAGTCAGTCAGGCAGTTAGTCAGTCAGTCTCGGTCAGTCAGTGAGTCAGTCAGTCAGTATCAGTCAGTCAGTGAGTCAGTCTGTCAGTCAGGCAGTATCAGTCAGGCAGTAAGACTCCGCTCGACAGAACTCCGATAGCCTAATGGCTAGACCGCTGGTCTTCCAAGCGAGTGGCCTGGGTTCGAGTCCCAGCCGGAGCGAATAGCTTCAATGTATATATTTCTTTTCTAATTTGAAAATTCTTTTTTTTTCAATTTCTTTCCTTTGCAATTATTGATTATTTATGTAGGGAAGAAAATTCTGAGTCAGTTTAATTTTTCGACACGAAGATTTCAAAGTGTTTAAATAAACAATTACCAAGGTGCATTTTTTGTTTTTATTATATTTAAAACTCCCACCGACAGAGCTCCCATAGACTAATGGCTAGAGTGTTAGGCTTCCAAGCGAGTGGCCCTGGGTTCGAGTCCCAGCCTGAACGAAAATCTTCAATGTATACTTTTAGTTTCTAATTTGAAATTCCTTCTTCTTTTTTTTTTAATTTTTCTCTTTTGCGAATATTGATTATTTATGTAGGGAGAAAAATTCTGAGTCAGTTTAATTATTCGACCTGTAAATTTCAAAGTGTTTGAATCAATAATTACCAAGGTGCATTTTTTGTTTTTATTATATTTAAGACTTCCATCGACAGAGCTCCGATAGCCTAATGGCTAGACCGTTGGGTTCCTAGCGCGTGGTACTGGGTTCGAGTCCCGGCCGGAAAGGGAATCTTAAATGCGAATATTTTTTTCTAATTTTATAATTCTTTTTTTTTATTTTTCCCTTTTGCGAAGTCAGTCAGTCAGTCTGACAGTCAATCAGTCAAGCACTCAGTCATTCAGTCTCAGTCAGTCAGTCCAGTCAGTCAGTCACTCAGTCAGTCAGTTAGTCCTTCAGCCAGTCAGTCAAGCAGTCAGTCATTTAGTCTCAGTCAGTCAGTCATTCAGTCAGTCAGTCAGTCAGGCAGTCAGTCAGTCAGTCAGTCGGTCAGTCCTGTGCAGTCAGTTAGTCACTAAAGCAGTCAGTCAGTCTCAGTCAGTCAGTCAGTCAGTCAGTCCAGTCCAGTCTCAGTCAGTCAGTCAGTCAGTCTCGGTCAGTCAGTCAGTCAGTCATTCAGTCAGTCAGTCAGTCAGGCAGTCAGTCAGTCGGTCAGCCTTATTCAGTCAGTCTGTCAGTCAGTCAGTCAGTCAGCCTTATTCAGTCAGTCTGTCAGTCATCCTTATTCAGTCAGTCTGTCAGTCAGTCAGTCGGTCAGTCCTGTCCAGTCAGTTAGTCAGTCAAGCAGTCAGTCAGGTAGTCAAGCAGTCAGTCAGTCAGTGTCAGTCAGTCATTTAGTCATTCACTCAGTCAGTGAAATAGCCAGTCAGAGAGTCAAGCAGTCAGTCAGTCAGTCTCAGTCAGTCAGTTAGTCAGTCAGTCAGTCAGTCAGTCAGTCAGTCCAGTCTCAGTCAGTCAGGCAGTTAGTCAGTCAGTCTCGGTCAGTCAGTGAGTCAGTCAGTCAGTATCAGTCAGTCTGTCAGTCAGGCAGTATCAGTCAGGCAGTAAGACTCCGCTCGACAGAACTCCGATAGCCTAATGGCTAGACCGCTGGTCTTCCAAGCGAGTGGCCTGGGTTCGAGTCCCAGCCGGAGCGAATATCTTCAATGTATATATTTCTTTTCTAATTTGAAAATTCTTTTTTTTTTTCAATTTCTTTCCTTTGCAATTATTGATTATTTATGTAGGGAAGAAAATTCTGAGTCAGTTTAATTTTTCGACACGAAGATTTCAAAGTGTTTAAATAAACAATTACCAAGGTGCATTTTTTGTTTTTATTATATTTAAAACTCCCACCGACAGAGCTCCCATAGACTAATGGCTAGAGTGTTAGGCTTCCAAGCGAGTGGCCCTGGGTTCGAGTCCCAGCCTGAACGAAAATCTTCTATGTATACTTTTAGTTTCTAATTTGAAATTCCTTCTTCTTTTTTTTTTTAATTTTTCTCTTTTGCGAATATTGATTATTTATGTAGGGAGAAAAATTCTGAGTCAGTTTAATTATTCGACCTATAAATTTCAAAGTGTTTGAATCAATAATTACCAAGGTGCATTTTTTGTTTTTATTATATTTGAGACTTCCATCGACAGAGCTCCGATAGCCTAATGGCTAGACCGTTGGGTTCCTAGCGCGTGGTACTGGGTTCGAGTCCCGGCCGGAAAGGAAATCTTAAATGCAAATATTTTTTTCTAATTTTATAATTCTTTTTTTTTATTTTTCCCTTTTGCGAAGTCAGTCAGTCAGTCTGACAGTCAATCAGTCAAGCACTCAGTCATTCAGTCTCAGTCAGTCAGTCCAGTCAGTCAGTCACTCAGTCAGTCAGTTAGTCCTTCAGCCAGTCAGTCAAGCAGTCAGTCATTTAGTCTCAGTCAGTCAGTCATTCAGCCAGTCAGTCAGTCAGGCAGTCAGTCAGTCAGTCAGTCGGTCAGTCCTGTGCAGTCAGTTAGTCACTAAAGCAGTCAGTCAGTCTCAGTCAGTCAGTCAGTCAGTCAGTCCAGTCCAGTCTCAGTCAGTCAGTCAGTCAGTCTCGGTCAGTCAGTCAGTCAGTCATTCAGTCAGTCAGTCAGTCAGGCAGTCAGTCAGTCGGTCAGCCTTATTCAGTCAGTCTGTCAGTCAGTCAGTCAGTCAGCCTTATTCAGTCAGTCTGTCAGTCATCCTTATTCAGTCAGTCTGTCAGTCAGTCAGTCGGTCAGTCCTGTCCAGTCAGTTAGTCAGTCAAGCAGTCAGTCAGGTAGTCAAGCAGTCAGTCAGTCAGTGTCAGTCAGTCATTTAGTCATTCAGTCAGTCAGTGAAATAGCCAGTCAGAGCGTCAAGCAGTCAGTCAGTCAGTCTCAGTCAGTCAGTTAGTCAGTCAGTCAGTCAGTCAGTCAGTCAGTCAGTCCAGTCTCAGTCAGTCAGGCAGTTAGTCAGTCAGTCTCGGTCAGTCAGTGAGTCAGTCAGTCAGTATCAGTCAGTCAGTGAGTCAGTCTGTCAGTCAGGCAGTATCAGTCAGGCAGTAAGACTCCGCACGACAGAACTCCGATAGCCTAATGGCTAGACCGCTGGTCTTCCAAGCGAGTGGCCTGGGTTCGAGTCCCAGCCGGAGCGAATATCTTCAATGTATATATTTCTTTTCTAATTTGAAAATTCTTTTTTTTTTCAATTTCTTTCCTTTGCAATTATTGATTATTTATGTAGGGAAGAAAATTCTGAGTCAGTTTAATTTTTCGACACGAAGATTTCAAAGTGTTTAAATAAACAATTACCAAGGTGCATTTTTTGTTTTTATTATATTTAAAACTCCCACCGACAGAGCTCCCATAGACTAATGGCTAGAGTGTTAGGCTTCCAAGCGAGTGGCCCTGGGTTCGAGTCCCAGCCTGAACGAAAATCTTCAATGTATACTTTTAGTTTCTAATTTGAAATTCCTTCTTCTTTTTTTTTTAATTTTTCTCTTTTGCGAATATTGATTATTTATGTAGGGAGAAAAATTCTGAGTCAGTTTAATTATTCGACCTGTAAATTTCAAAGTGTTTGAATCAATAATTACCAAGGTGCATTTTTTGTTTTTATTATATTTAAGACTTCCATCGACAGAGCTCCGATAGCCTAATGGCTAGACCGTTGGGTTCCTAGCGCGTGGTACTGGGTTCGAGTCCCGGCCGGAAAGGAAAACTTAAATGCAAATATTTTTTTCTAATTTCATAATTCTTTTTTTTTATTTTTCCCTTTTGCGAAGTCAGTCAGTCAGTCTGACAGTCAATCAGTCAAGCACTCAGTCATTCAGTCTCAGTCAGTCAGTCAGTTAGTCCTTCAGCCAGTCAGTCAAGCAGTCAGTCATTTAGTCTCAGTCAGTCAGTCATTCAGTCAGTCAGTCAGTCAGGCAGTCAGTCAGTCAGTCAGTCGGTCAGTCCTGTGCAGTCAGTTAGTCACTAAAGCAGTCAGTCAGTCTCAGTCAGTCAGTCAGTCAGTCATTCAGTCAGTCAGTCAGTCAGGCAGTCAGTCAGTCGGTCAGCCTTATTCAGTCAGTCTGTCAGTCAGTCAGTCAGTCAGCCTTATTCAGTCAGTCTGTCAGTCATCCTTATTCAGTCAGTCTGTCAGTCAGTCAGTCGGTCAGTCCTGTCCAGTCAGTTAGTCAGTCAAGCAGTCAGTCAGGTAGTCAAGCAGTCACTCAGTCAGTGTCAGTCAGTCATTTAGTCATTCAGTCAGTCAGTGAAATAGCCAGTCAGAGCGTCAAGCAGTCAGTCAGTCAGTCTCAGTCAGTCAGTTAGTCAGTCAGTCAGTCAGTCAGTCCAGTCTCAGTCAGTCAGGCAGTTAGTCAGTCAGTCTCGGTCAGTCAGTGAGTCAGTCAGTCAGTATCAGTCAGTCAGTGAGTCAGTCTGTCAGTCAGGCAGTATCAGTCAGGCAGTAAGACTCCGCACGACAGAACTCCGATAGCCTAATGGCTAGACCGCTGGTCTTCCAAGCGAGTGGCCTGGGTTCGAGTCCCAGCCGGAGCGAATATCTTCAATGTATATATTTCTTTTCTAATTTGAAAATTCTTTTTTTTTCAATTTCTTTCCTTTGCAATTATTGATTATTTATGTAGGGAAGAAAATTCTGAGTCAGTTTAATTTTTCGACACAAAGATTTCAAAGTGTTTAAATAAACAATTACCAAGATGCATTTTTTGTTTTTATTATATTTAAAACTCCCACCGACAGAGCTCCCATAGACTAATGGCTAGAGTGTTAGGCTTCCAAGCGAGTGGCCCTGGGTTCGAGTCCCAGCCTGAACGAAAATCTTCAATGTATACTTTTAGTTTCTAATTTGAAATTCCTTCTTCTTTTTTTTTTAATTTTTCTCTTTTGCGAATATTGATTATTTATGTAGGGAGAAAAATTCTGAGTCAGTTTAATTATTCGACCTGTAAATTTCAAAGTGTTTGAATCAATAATTACCAAGGTGCATTTTTTGTTTTTATTATATTTAAGACTTCCATCGACAGAGCTCCGATAGCCTAATGGCTAGACCGTTGGGTTCCTAGCGCGTGGTACTGGGTTCGAGTCCCGGCCGGAAAGGAAATCTTAAATGCAAATATTTTTTTCTAATTTTATAATTCTTTTTTTTTATTTTTCCCTTTTGCGAAGTCAGTCAGTCAGTCTGACAGTCAATCAGTCAAGCACTCAGTCATTCAGTCTCAGTCAGTCAGTCCAGTCAGTCAGTCACTCAGTCAGTCAGTTAGTCCTTCAGCCAGTCAGTCAAGCAGTCAGTCATTTAGTCTCAGTCAGTCAGTCATTCAGTCAGTCAGTCAGTCAGGCAGTCAGTCAGTCAGTCAGTCGGTCAGTCCTGTGCAGTCAGTTAGTCACTAAAGCAGTCAGTCAGTCTCAGTCAGTCAGTCAGTCAGTCAGTCCAGTCCAGTCTCAGTCAGTCAGTCAGTCAGTCTCGGTCAGTCAGTCAGTCAGTCATTCAGTCAGTCAGTCAGTCAGGCAGTCAGTCAGTCAGTCAGCCTTATTCAGTCAGTCTGTCAGTCATCCTTATTCAGTCAGTCTGTCAGTCAGTCAGTCGGTCAGTCCTGTCCAGTCAGTTAGTCAGTCAAGCAGTCAGTCAGGTAGTCAAGCAGTCAGTCAGTCAGTGTCAGTCAGTCATTTAGTCATTCAGTCAGTCAGTGAAATAGCCAGTCAGAGCGTCAAGCAGTCAGTCAGTCAGTCTCAGTCAGTCAGTTAGTCAGTCAGTCAGTCAGTCAGTCAGTCAGTCCAGTCTCAGTCAGTCAGGCAGTTAGTCAGTCAGTCTCGGTCAGTCAGTGAGTCAGTCAGTCTCAGTCAGTCAGTTAGTCAGTCAGTCAGTCAGTCAGGCAGTTAGTCAGTCAGTCTCGGTCAGTCAGTGAGTCAGTCAGTCAGTATCAGTCAGTCAGTGAGTCAGTCTGTCAGTCAGGCAGTATCAGTCAGGCAGTAAGACTCCGCTCGACAGAACTCCGATAGCCTAATGGCTAGACCGCTGGTCTTCCAAGCGAGTGGCCTGGGTTCGAGTCCCAGCCGGAGCGAATATCTTCAATGTATATATTTCTTTTATAATTTGAAAATTCTTTTTTTTTTTCAATTTCTTTCCTTTGCAATTATTGATTATTTATGTAGGGAAGAAAATTCTGAGTCAGTTTAATTTTTCGACACGAAGATTTCAAAGTGTTTAAATAAACAATTACCAAGGTGCATTTTTTGTTTTTATTATATTTAAAACTCCCACCGACAGAGCTCCCATAGACTAATGGCTAGAGTGTTAGGCTTCCAAGCGAGTGGCCCTGGGTTCGAGTCCCAGCCTGAACGAAAATCTTCAATGTATACTTTTAGTTTCTAATTTGAAATTCCTTCTTCTTTTTTTTTTTAATTTTTCTCTTTTGCGAATATTGATTATTTATGTAGGGAGAAAAATTCTGAGTCAGTTTAATTATTCGACCTGTAAATTTCAAAGTGTTTGAATCAATAATTACCAAGGTGCATTTTTTGTTTTTATTATATTTAAGACTTCCATCGACAGAGCTCCGATAGCCTAATGGCTAGACCGTTGGGTTCCTAGCGCGTGGTACTGGGTTCGAGTCCCGGCCGGAAAGGAAATCTTAAATGCAAATATTTTTTTCTAATTTTATAATTCTTTTTTTTATTTTTCCCTTTTTCGAAGTCAGTCTGTCAGTCTGACAGTCAATCAGTCAAGCACTCAGTCATTCAGTCTCAGTCAGTCAGTCCAGTCAGTCAGTCACTCAGTCAGTCAGTTAGTCCTTCAGCCAGTCAGTCAAGCAGTCAGTCATTTAGTCTCAGTCAGTCAGTCATTCAGTCAGTCAGTCAGTCAGGCAGTCAGTCAGTCAGTCAGTCGGTCAGTCCTGTGCAGTCAGTTAGTCACTAAAGCAGTCAGTCAGTCTCAGTCAGTCAGTCAGTCAGTCAGTCCAGTCCAGTCTCAGTCAGTCAGTCAGTCAGTCTCGGTCAGTCAGTCAGTCAGTCATTCAGTCAGTCAGTCAGTCAGGCAGTCAGTCAGTCGGTCAGCCTTATTCAGTCAGTCTGTCAGTCAGTCAGTCAGTCAGCCTTATTCAGTCAGTCTGTCAGTCATTCTTATTCAGTCAGTCTGTCAGTCAGTCAGTCGGTCAGTCCTGTCCAGTCAGTTAGTCAGTCAAGCAGTCAGTCAGGTAGTCAAGCAGTCAGTCAGTCAGTGTCAGTCAGTCATTTAGTCATTCAGTCAGTCAGTGAAATAGCCAGTCAGAGCGTCAAGCAGTCAGTCAGTCAGTCTCAGTCAGTCAGTTAGTCAGTCAGTCAGTCAGTCAGTCAGTCAGTCAGTCCAGTCTCAGTCAGTCAGGCAGTTAGTCAGTCAGTCTCGGTCAGTCAGTGAGTCAGTCAGTCAGTATCAGTCAGTCAGTGAGTCAGTCTGTCAGTCAGGCAGTATCAGTCAGGCAGTAAGACTCCGCACGACAGAACTCCGATAGCCTAATGGCTAGACCGCTGGTCTTCCAAGCGAGTGGCCTGGGTTCGAGTCCCAGCCGGAGCGAATATCTTCAATGTATATATTTCTTTTCTAATTTGAAAATTCTTTTTTTTTTCAATTTCTTTCCTTTGCAATTATTGATTATTTATGTAGGGAAGAAAATTCTGAGTCAGTTTAATTTTTCGACACGAAGATTTCAAAGTGTTTAAATAAACAATTACCAAGGTGCATTTTTTGTTTTTATTATATTTAAAACTCCCACCGACAGAGCTCCCATAGACTAATGGCTAGAGTGTTAGGCTTCCAAGCGAGTGGCCCTGGGTTCGAGTCCCAGCCTGAACGAAAATCTTCAATGTATACTTTTAGTTTCTAATTTGAAATTCCTTCTTCTTTTTTTTTAATTTTTCTCTTTTGCGAATATTGATTATTTATGTAGGGAGAAAAATTCTGAGTCAGTTTAATTATTCGACCTGTAAATTTCAAAGTGTTTGAATCAATAATTACCAAGGTGCATTTTTTGTTTTTATTATATTTAAGACTTCCATCGACAGAGCTCCGATAGCCTAATGGCTAGACCGTTGGGTTCCTAGCGCGTGGTACTGGGTTCGAGTCCCGGCCGGAAAGGAAAACTTAAATGCAAATATTTTTTTCTAATTTCATAATTCTTTTTTTTTATTTTTCCCTTTTGCGAAGTCAGTCAGTCAGTCTGACAGTCAATCAGTCAAGCACTCAGTCATTCAGTCTCAGTCAGTCAGTCCAGTCAGTCAGTCACTCAGTCAGTCAGTTAGTCCTTCAGCCAGTCAGTCAAGCAGTCAGTCATTTAGTCTCAGTCAGTCAGTCATTCAGTCAGTCAGTCAGTCAGGCAGTCAGTCAGTCCGTCAGTCGGTCAGTCCTGTGCAGTCAGTTAGTCACTAAAGCAGTCAGTCAGTCTCAGTCAGTCAGTCAGTCAGTCAGTCCAGTCCAGTCTCAGTCAGTCAGTCAGTCAGTCTCGGTCAGTCAGTCAGTCAGTCATTCAGTCAGTCAGTCAGTCAGGCAGTCAGTCAGTCGGTCAGCCTTATTCAGTCAGTCTGTCAGTCAGTCAGTCAGTCAGCCTTATTCAGTCAGTCTGTCAGTCATCCTTATTCAGTCAGTCTGTCAGTCAGTCAGTCGGTCAGTCCTGTCCAGTCAGTTAGTCAGTCAAGCAGTCAGTCAGGTAGTCAAGCAGTCAGTCAGTCAGTGTCAGTCAGTCATTTAGTCATTCAGTCAGTCAGTGAAATAGCCAGTCAGAGCGTCAAGCAGTCAGTCAGTCAGTCTCAGTCAGTCAGTTAGTCAGTCAGTCAGTCAGTCAGTCCAGTCTCAGTCAGTCAGGCAGTTAGTCAGTCAGTCTCGGTCAGTCAGTGAGTCAGTCAGTCAGTATCAGTCAGCCAGTGAGTCAGTCTGTCAGTCAGGCAGTATCAGTCAGGCAGTAAGACTCCGCACGACAGAACTCCGATAGCCTAATGGCTAGACCGCTGGTCTTCCAAGCGAGTGGCCTGGATTCGAGTCCCAGCCGGAGCGAATATCTTCAATGTATATATTTCTTTTCTAATTTGAAAATTCTTTTTTTTTCAATTTCTTTCCTTTGCAATTATTGATTATTTATGTAGGGAAGAAAATTCTGAGTCAGTTTAATTTTTCGACACGAAGATTTCAAAGTGTTTAAATAAACAATTACCAAGATGCATTTTTTGTTTTTATTATATTTAAAACTCCCACCGACAGAGCTCCCATAGACTAATGGCTAGAGTGTTAGGCTTCCAAGCGAGTGGCCCTGGGTTCGAGTCCCAGCCTGAACGAAAATCTTCAATGTATACTTTTAGTTTCTAATTTGAAATTCCTTCTTCTTTTTTTTTTAATTTTTCTCTTTTGCGAATATTGATTATTTATGTAGGGAGAAAAATTCTGAGTCAGTTTAATTATTCGACCTGTAAATTTCAAAGTGTTTGAATCAATAATTACCAAGGTGCATTTTTTGTTTTTATTATATTTAAGACTTCCATCGACAGAGCTCCGATAGCCTAATGGCTAGACCGTTGGGTTCCTAGCGCGTGGTACTGGGTTCGAGTCCCGGCCGGAAAGGAAATCTTAAATGCAAATATTTTTTTCTAATTTTATAATTCTTTTTTTTTATTTTTCCCTTTTGCGAAGTCAGTCAGTCAGTCTGACAGTCAATCAGTCAAGCACTCAGTCATTCAGTCTCAGTCAGTCAGTCCAGTCAGTCAGTCACTCAGTCAGTCAGTTAGTCCTTCAGCCAGTCAGTCAAGCAGTCAGTCATTTAGTCTCAGTCAGTCAGTCATTCAGTCAGTCAGTCAGTCAGGCAGTCAGTCAGTCAGTCAGTCGGTCAGTCCTGTGCAGTCAGTTAGTCACTAAAGCAGTCAGTCAGTCTCAGTCAGTCAGTCAGTCAGTCAGTCCAGTCCAGTCTCAGTCAGTCAGTCAGTCAGTCTCGGTCAGTCAGTCAGTCAGTCATTCAGTCAGTCAGTCAGTCAGGCAGTCAGTCAGTCAGTCAGCCTTATTCAGTCAGTCTGTCAGTCATCCTTATTCAGTCAGTCTGTCAGTCAGTCAGTCGGTCAGTCCTGTCCAGTCAGTTAGTCAGTCAAGCAGTCAGTCAGGTAGTCAAGCAGTCAGTCAGTCAGTGTCAGTCAGTCATTTAGTCATTCAGTCAGTCAGTGAAATAGCCAGTCAGAGCGTCAAGCAGTCAGTCAGTCAGTCTCAGTCAGTCAGTTAGTCAGTCAGTCAGTCAGTCAGTCAGTCAGTCCAGTCTCAGTCAGTCAGGCAGTTAGTCAGTCAGTCTCGGTCAGTCAGTGAGTCAGTCAGTCTCAGTCAGTCAGTTAGTCAGTCAGTCAGTCAGTCAGGCAGTTAGTCAGTCAGTCTCGGTCAGTCAGTGAGTCAGTCAGTCAGTATCAGTCAGTCAGTGAGTCAGTCTGTCAGTCAGGCAGTATCAGTCAGGCAGTAAGACTCCGCTCGACAGAACTCCGATAGCCTAATGGCTAGACCGCTGGTCTTCCAAGCGAGTGGCCTGGGTTCGAGTCCCAGCCGGAGCGAATATCTTCAATGTATATATTTCTTTTATAATTTGAAAATTCTTTTTTTTTTTCAATTTCTTTCCTTTGCAATTATTGATTATTTATGTAGGGAAGAAAATTCTGAGTCAGTTTAATTTTTCGACACGAAGATTTCAAAGTGTTTAAATAAACAATTACCAAGGTGCATTTTTTGTTTTTATTATATTTAAAACTCCCACCGACAGAGCTCCCATAGACTAATGGCTAGAGTGTTAGGCTTCCAAGCGAGTGGCCCTGGGTTCGAGTCCCAGCCTGAACGAAAATCTTCAATGTATACTTTTAGTTTCTAATTTGAAATTCCTTCTTCTTTTTTTTTTTAATTTTTCTCTTTTGCGAATATTGATTATTTATGTAGGGAGAAAAATTCTGAGTCAGTTTAATTATTCGACCTGTAAATTTCAAAGTGTTTGAATCAATAATTACCAAGGTGCATTTTTTGTTTTTATTATATTTAAGACTTCCATCGACAGAGCTCCGATAGCCTAATGGCTAGACCGTTGGGTTCCTAGCGCGTGGTACTGGGTTCGAGTCCCGGCCGGAAAGGAAATCTTAAATGCAAATATTTTTTTATAATTCTTTTTTTTATTTTTCCCTTTTTCGAAGTCAGTCTGTCAGTCTGACAGTCAATCAGTCAAGCACTCAGTCATTCAGTCTCAGTCAGTCAGTCCAGTCAGTCAGTCACTCAGTCAGTCAGTTAGTCCTTCAGCCAGTCAGTCAAGCAGTCAGTCATTTAGTCTCAGTCAGTCAGTCATTCAGTCAGTCAGTCAGTCAGGCAGTCAGTCAGTCAGTCAGTCGGTCAGTCCTGTGCAGTCAGTTAGTCACTAAAGCAGTCAGTCAGTCTCAGTCAGTCAGTCAGTCAGTCAGTCCAGTCCAGTCTCAGTCAGTCAGTCAGTCAGTCTCGGTCAGTCAGTCAGTCAGTCATTCAGTCAGTCAGTCAGTCAGGCAGTCAGTCAGTCGGTCAGCCTTATTCAGTCAGTCTGTCAGTCAGTCAGTCAGTCAGCCTTATTCAGTCAGTCTGTCAGTCATTCTTATTCAGTCAGTCTGTCAGTCAGTCAGTCGGTCAGTCCTGTCCAGTCAGTTAGTCAGTCAAGCAGTCAGTCAGGTAGTCAAGCAGTCAGTCAGTCAGTGTCAGTCAGTCATTTAGTCATTCAGTCAGTCAGTGAAATAGCCAGTCAGAGCGTCAAGCAGTCAGTCAGTCAGTCTCAGTCAGTCAGTTAGTCAGTCAGTCAGTCAGTCAGTCAGTCAGTCAGTCCAGTCTCAGTCAGTCAGGCAGTTAGTCAGTCAGTCTCGGTCAGTCAGTGAGTCAGTCAGTCAGTATCAGTCAGTCAGTGAGTCAGTCTGTCAGTCAGGCAGTATCAGTCAGGCAGTAAGACTCCGCTCGACAGAACTCCGATAGCCTAATGGCTAGACCGCTGGTCTTCCAAGCGAGTGGCCTGGGTTCGAGTCCCAGCCGGAGCGAATATCTTCAATGTATATATTTCTTTTATAATTTGAAAATTCTTTTTTTTTTTCAATTTCTTTCCTTTGCAATTATTGATTATTTATGTAGGGAAGAAAATTCTGAGTCAGTTTAATTTTTCGACACGAAGATTTCAAAGTGTTTAAATAAACAATTACCAAGGTGCATTTTTTGTTTTTATTATATTTAAAACTCCCACCGACAGAGCTCCCATAGACTAATGGCTAGAGTGTTAGGCTTCCAAGCGAGTGGCCCTGGGTTCGAGTCCCAGCCTGAACGAAAATCTTCAATGTATACTTTTAGTTTCTAATTTGAAATTCCTTCTTCTTTTTTTTTTTAATTTTTCTCTTTTGCGAATATTGATTATTTATGTAGGGAGAAAAATTCTGAGTCAGTTTAATTATTCGACCTGTAAATTTCAAAGTGTTTGAATCAATAATTACCAAGGTGCATTTTTTGTTTTTATTATATTTAAGACTTCCATCGACAGAGCTCCGATAGCCTAATGGCTAGACCGTTGGGTTCCTAGCGCGTGGTACTGGGTTCGAGTCCCGGCCGGAAAGGAAATCTTAAATGCAAATATTTTTTTCTAATTTTATAATTCTTTTTTTTATTTTTCCCTTTTTCGAAGTCAGTCTGTCAGTCTGACAGTCAATCAGTCAAGCACTCAGTCATTCAGTCTCAGTCAGTCAGTCCAGTCAGTCAGTCACTCAGTCAGTCAGTTAGTCCTTCAGCCAGTCAGTCAAGCAGTCAGTCATTTAGTCTCAGTCAGTCAGTCATTCAGTCAGTCAGTCAGTCAGGCAGTCAGTCAGTCAGTCAGTCGGTCAGTCCTGTGCAGTCAGTTAGTCACTAAAGCAGTCAGTCAGTCTCAGTCAGTCAGTCAGTCAGTCAGTCCAGTCCAGTCTCAGTCAGTCAGTCAGTCAGTCTCGGTCAGTCAGTCAGTCAGTCAGGCAGTCAGTCAGTCGGTCAGCCTTATTCAGTCAGTCTGTCAGTCAGTCAGTCAGTCAGCCTTATTCAGTCAGTCTGTCAGTCATTCTTATTCAGTCAGTCTGTCAGTCAGTCAGTCGGTCAGTCCTGTCCAGTCAGTTAGTCAGTCAAGCAGTCAGTCAGGTAGTCAAGCAGTCAGTCAGTCAGTGTCAGTCAGTCATTTAGTCATTCAGTCAGTCAGTGAAATAGCCAGTCAGAGCGTCAAGCAGTCAGTCAGTCAGTCTCAGTCAGTCAGTTAGTCAGTCAGTCAGTCAGTCAGTCAGTCAGTCAGTCCAGTCTCAGTCAGTCAGGCAGTTAGTCAGTCAGTCTCGGTCAGTCAGTGAGTCAGTCAGTCAGTATCAGTCAGTCAGTGAGTCAGTCTGTCAGTCAGGCAGTATCAGTCAGGCAGTAAGACTCCGCACGACAGAACTCCGATAGCCTAATGGCTAGACCGCTGGTCTTCCAAGCGAGTGGCCTGGGTTCGAGTCCCAGCCGGAGCGAATATCTTCAATGTATATATTTCTTTTCTAATTTGAAAATTCTTTTTTTTTTCAATTTCTTTCCTTTGCAATTATTGATTATTTATGTAGGGAAGAAAATTCTGAGTCAGTTTAATTTTTCGACACGAAGATTTCAAAGTGTTTAAATAAACAATTACCAAGGTGCATTTTTTGTTTTTATTATATTTAAAACTCCCACCGACAGAGCTCCCATAGACTAATGGCTAGAGTGTTAGGCTTCCAAGCGAGTGGCCCTGGGTTCGAGTCCCAGCCTGAACGAAAATCTTCAATGTATACTTTTAGTTTCTAATTTGAAATTCCTTCTTCTTTTTTTTTAATTTTTCTCTTTTGCGAATATTGATTATTTATGTAGGGAGAAAAATTCTGAGTCAGTTTAATTATTCGACCTGTAAATTTCAAAGTGTTTGAATCAATAATTACCAAGGTGCATTTTTTGTTTTTATTATATTTAAGACTTCCATCGACAGAGCTCCGATAGCCTAATGGCTAGACCGTTGGGTTCCTAGCGCGTGGTACTGGGTTCGAGTCCCGGCCGGAAAGGAAAACTTAAATGCAAATATTTTTTTCTAATTTCATAATTCTTTTTTTTTATTTTTCCCTTTTGCGAAGTCAGTCAGTCAGTCTGACAGTCAATCAGTCAAGCACTCAGTCATTCAGTCTCAGTCAGTCAGTCCAGTCAGTCAGTCACTCAGTCAGTCAGTTAGTCCTTCAGCCAGTCAGTCAAGCAGTCAGTCATTTAGTCTCAGTCAGTCAGTCATTCAGTCAGTCAGTCAGTCAGGCAGTCAGTCAGTCCGTCAGTCGGTCAGTCCTGTGCAGTCAGTTAGTCACTAAAGCAGTCAGTCAGTCTCAGTCAGTCAGTCAGTCAGTCAGTCCAGTCCAGTCTCAGTCAGTCAGTCAGTCAGTCTCGGTCAGTCAGTCAGTCAGTCATTCAGTCAGTCAGTCAGTCAGGCAGTCAGTCAGTCGGTCAGCCTTATTCAGTCAGTCTGTCAGTCAGTCAGTCAGTCAGCCTTATTCAGTCAGTCTGTCAGTCATCCTTATTCAGTCAGTCTGTCAGTCAGTCAGTCGGTCAGTCCTGTCCAGTCAGTTAGTCAGTCAAGCAGTCAGTCAGGTAGTCAAGCAGTCAGTCAGTCAGTGTCAGTCAGTCATTTAGTCATTCAGTCAGTCAGTGAAATAGCCAGTCAGAGCGTCAAGCAGTCAGTCAGTCAGTCTCAGTCAGTCAGTTAGTCAGTCAGTCAGTCAGTCAGTCCAGTCTCAGTCAGTCAGGCAGTTAGTCAGTCAGTCTCGGTCAGTCAGTGAGTCAGTCAGTCAGTATCAGTCAGCCAGTGAGTCAGTCTGTCAGTCAGGCAGTATCAGTCAGGCAGTAAGACTCCGCACGACAGAACTCCGATAGCCTAATGGCTAGACCGCTGGTCTTCCAAGCGAGTGGCCTGGATTCGAGTCCCAGCCGGAGCGAATATCTTCAATGTATATATTTCTTTTCTAATTTGAAAATTCTTTTTTTTTCAATTTCTTTCCTTTGCAATTATTGATTATTTATGTAGGGAAGAAAATTCTGAGTCAGTTTAATTTTTCGACACGAAGATTTCAAAGTGTTTAAATAAACAATTACCAAGATGCATTTTTTGTTTTTATTATATTTAAAACTCCCACCGACAGAGCTCCCATAGACTAATGGCTAGAGTGTTAGGCTTCCAAGCGAGTGGCCCTGGGTTCGAGTCCCAGCCTGAACGAAAATCTTCAATGTATACTTTTAGTTTCTAATTTGAAATTCCTTCTTCTTTTTTTTTTAATTTTTCTCTTTTGCGAATATTGATTATTTATGTAGGGAGAAAAATTCTGAGTCAGTTTAATTATTCGACCTGTAAATTTCAAAGTGTTTGAATCAATAATTACCAAGGTGCATTTTTTGTTTTTATTATATTTAAGACTTCCATCGACAGAGCTCCGATAGGCTAATGGCTAGACCGTTGGGTTCCTAGCGCGTGGTACTGGGTTCGAGTCCCGGCCGGAAAGGAAATCTTAAATGCAAATATTTTTTTCTAATTTTATAATTCTTTTTTTTTATTTTTCCCTTTTGCGAAGTCAGTCAGTCAGTCTGACAGTCAATCAGTCAAGCACTCAGTCATTCAGTCTCAGTCAGTCAGTCCAGTCAGTCAGTCACTCAGTCAGTCAGTTAGTCCTTCAGCCAGTCAGTCAAGCAGTCAGTCATTTAGTCTCAGTCAGTCAGTCATTCAGTCAGTCAGTCAGTCAGGCAGTCAGTCAGTCAGTCAGTCGGTCAGTCCTGTGCAGTCAGTTAGTCACTAAAGCAGTCAGTCAGTCTCAGTCAGTCAGTCAGTCAGTCAGTCCAGTCCAGTCTCAGTCAGTCAGTCAGTCAGTCTCGGTCAGTCAGTCAGTCAGTCATTCAGTCAGTCAGTCAGTCAGGCAGTCAGTCAGTCAGTCAGCCTTATTCAGTCAGTCTGTCAGTCATCCTTATTCAGTCAGTCTGTCAGTCAGTCAGTCGGTCAGTCCTGTCCAGTCAGTTAGTCAGTCAAGCAGTCAGTCAGGTAGTCAAGCAGTCAGTCAGTCAGTGTCAGTCAGTCATTTAGTCATTCAGTCAGTCAGTGAAATAGCCAGTCAGAGCGTCAAGCAGTCAGTCAGTCAGTCTCAGTCAGTCAGTTAGTCAGTCAGTCAGTCAGTCAGTCAGTCAGTCCAGTCTCAGTCAGTCAGGCAGTTAGTCAGTCAGTCTCGGTCAGTCAGTGAGTCAGTCAGTCTCAGTCAGTCAGTTAGTCAGTCAGTCAGTCAGTCAGGCAGTTAGTCAGTCAGTCTCGGTCAGTCAGTGAGTCAGTCAGTCAGTATCAGTCAGTCAGTGAGTCAGTCTGTCAGTCAGGCAGTATCAGTCAGGCAGTAAGACTCCGCTCGACAGAACTCCGATAGCCTAATGGCTAGACCGCTGGTCTTCCAAGCGAGTGGCCTGGGTTCGAGTCCCAGCCGGAGCGAATATCTTCAATGTATATATTTCTTTTCTAATTTGAAAATTCTTTTTTTTTTCAATTTCTTTCCTTTGCAATTATTGATTATTTATGTAGGGAAGAAAATTCTGAGTCAGTTTAATTTTTCGACACGAAGATTTCAAAGTGTTTAAATAAACAATTACCAAGGTGCATTTTTTGTTTTTATTATATTTAAAACTCCCACCGACAGAGCTCCCATAGACTAATGGCTAGAGTGTTAGGCTTCCAAGCGAGTGGCCCTGGGTTCGAGTCCCAGCCTGAACGAAAATCTTCAATGTATACTTTTAGTTTCTAATTTGAAATTCCTTCTTCTTTTTTTTTTTAATTTTTCTCTTTTGCGAATATTGATTATTTATGTAGGGAGAAAAATTCTGAGTCAGTTTAATTATTCGAGCTGTAAATTTCAAAGTGTTTGAATCAATAATTACCAAGGTGCATTTTTTGTTTTTATTATATTTAAGACTTCCATCGACAGAGCTCCGATAGCCTAATGGCTAGACCGTTGGGTTCCTTGCGCGTGGTACTGGGTTCGAGTCCCGGCCGGAAAGGAAATCTTAAATGCAAATATTTTTTTCTAATTTTATAATTCTTTTTTTTTATTTTTCCCTTTTTCGAAGTCAGTCAGTCAGTCTGACAGTCAATCAGTCAAGCACTCAGTCATTCAGTCTCAGTCAGTCAGTCCAGTCAGTCAGTCACTCAGTCAGTCAGTTAGTCCTTCAGCCAGTCAGTCAAGCAGTCAGTCATTTAGTCTCAGTCAGTCAGTCATTCAGTCAGTCAGTCAGTCAGGCAGTCAGTCAGTCAGTCAGTCGGTCAGTCCTCTGCAGTCAGTTAGTCACTAAAGCAGTCAGTCAGTCTCAGTCAGTCAGTCAGTCAGTCAGTCCAGTCCAGTCTCAGTCAGTCAGTCAGTCAGTCTCGGTCAGTCAGTCAGTCAGGCAGTCAGTCAGTCGGTCAGCCTTATTCAGTCAGTCTGTCAGTCAGTCAGTCAGTCAGCCTTATTCAGTCAGTCTGTCAGTCATCCTTATTCAGTCAGTCTGTCAGTCAGTCAGTCGGTCAGTCCTGTCCAGTCAGTTAGTCAGTCAAGCTGTCAGTCAGGTAGTCAAGCAGTCAGTCAGTCAGTGTCAGTCAGTCATTTAGTCATTCACTCAGTCAGTGAAATCGCCAGTCAGAGAGTCAAGCAGTCAGTCAGTCAGTCTCAGTCAGTCAGTTAGTCAGTCAGTCAGTCAGTCAGTCCAGTCTCAGTCAGTCAGGCAGTTAGTCAGTCAGTCTCGGTCAGTCAGTGAGTCAGTCAGTCAGTCTCGGTCAGTCAGTGAGTCAGTCTGTCAGTCAGGCAGTATCAGTCAGGCAGTAAGACTCCGCTCGACAAAACTCCGATAGCCTAATGGCTAGACCGCTGGTCTTCCAAGCGAGTGGCCTGGGTTCGAGTCCCAGCCGGAGCGAATATCTTCAATCTATATATTTCTTTTCTAATTTGAAAATTCTTTTTTTTTTCAATTTCTTTCCTTTGCAACTATTGATTATTTATGTAGGGAAGAAAATTCTGAGTCAGTTTAATTTTTCGACACAAAGATTTCAAAGTGTTTAAATAAACAATTACCAAGGTGAATTTTTTGTTTTTATTATATTTAAAACTCCCACCGACAGAGCTCCCATAGACTAATGGCTAGAGTGTTAGGCTTCCAAGCGAGTGGCCCTGGGTTCGAGTCCCAGCCTGAACGAAAATCTTCAATGTATACTTTTAGTTTCTAATTTGAAATTTCTTCTTCTTTTTTTTTTAATTTTTCTCTTTTGCGAATATTGATTATTTATGTAGGGAGAAAAATTCTGAGTCAGTTTAATTATTCGACCTGTAAATTTCAAAGTGTTTGAATCAATAATTACCAAGGTGCATTTTTTGTTTTTATTATATTTAAGACTTCCATCGACAGAGCTCCGATAGCCTAATGGCTAGACCGTTGGGTTCCTAGCGCGTGGTACTGGGTTCGAGTCCCGGCCGGAAAGGAAATCTTAAATGCAAATATTTTTTTCTAATTTTATAATTCTTTTTTTTTTATTTTTCCCTTTTGCGAAGTCAGTCAGTCAGTCTGACAGTCAATCAGTCAAGCACTCAGTCATTCAGTCTCAGTCAGTCAGTCCAGTCAGTCAGTCACTCAGTCAGTCAGTTAGTCCTTCAGCCAGTCAGTCAAGCAGTCAGTCATTTAGTCTCAGTCAGTCAGTCATTCAGTCAGTCAGTCAGTCAGGCAGTCAGTCAGTCAGTCAGTCGGTCAGTCCTGTGCAGTCAGTTAGTCACTAAAGCAGTCAGTCAGTCTCAGTCAGTCAGTCAGTCAGTCAGTCCAGTCCAGTCTCAGTCAGTCAGTCAGTCAGTCTCGGTCAGTCAGTCAGTCAGTCATTCAGTCAGTCAG